>NC_039274.1:15894712-16194712 GCF_003368295.1 Carassius auratus
GAGAAGCCAAATCTTCTCCCCAATGCATTCTATGAATGAATTTGTTACCTGTTAGTTTTATGCTGTATAAATGTATTACGTATTCCCTTTTGGTACATTTAGATGTTTCCCAACATCTGCAGTGTTATCATGTGTTAAGCAAATCTTCAGATGTAGAATTACACATATTTAATGTAACTTCATGTTTTGATCACATATACCTATTATGTTTAGTCTTGTTCTAATCGTCATGCTTTGACAGACCCATTTATCTAGAGCAAAGTAATGAAAAATGTATTTAATCTGGAATAATGAACTTGCTTTAATATTCCTGATGAAATCGGACAGGCCCTAAATCATCAGGGGGTTGTCTCAACAGAGACAAAGGAACTTTCCCTCCGCTTCAGATCGCGGATGTTCATTGGATGTTCACGCGAAAAGGCGTGAACATTTCAAGCTATAAGAATCGACCGAACAAGGTCCGCCTCTCTTCTTGCTCTTCTTCGCTCTTCCTCTTCTTCGCTCCGTTCTCGGACACGTCGCTCCGCGCGGCCTCAGGCCGCGCTTGGTTCTCCTCCCCCCTCAGCACACGGACTGAGGAGAAGGAAAGCCATTTTCATGGCTCATTTGGAAACTTTCATTTTCGTTGTTTTCTTTTCTTTTTCTTTACTAAGTTTATTCAACTATTCGCCTCTCCACACAATGAAGACGAATTCTGGAACATTGTTTGTTGAACCTTTCAAATACCGCGCGAAGATGAACGAACACCTCTTTGCAACAAAGGAACACGTGACTCCACGCTCACGCCAAGATCCAGCGCAGCTTGCGCGCGCGTCACACGGCCTCCGGCCCACGCGCGCAGTTTTCAAAGGACCACGTGACATCACACGTGCGTCGCCGGTACCACGCCTCACCCACTGGGCCATGCAAGTATCGTTTTCTATGGAGATTTAAATGCTGCTTTAAAGTGTTGCTATTATTTGATTCGTTGTTGGTTCCACTAAGGTTTACTGACTGATTTTCATACCTGAGCTCATTCTGTGATCTCTCTCGCTTTCTACACTTCTCTCTCTCTCTCGCTCTCTCTCTCTCTCTCTCTCTCTCTTTTATTTGGATTCCGTTATGTCTTGTAAATGTTTATTGTCTGTATTTTTCGTACGCATATTTACTCTGTGTGATTTGTAGTTTGATGTATTACTAGTTGAATTATTAAAAACCCATATATAAAATGATTGGCTTTGGACTCCACCCCACTCACATTACGAGTCACTGAAATGTTTTGGTCTTTAGCTACAAGCTCTAAATTTAGAAACTAAATTTACCATAAGGATAGGATAATATTTTCATGGCCAGAGAATACTTTTCCTTGAATTATAAGGCGTGATAACTTTATTGAAAATTGATAGGTCTACAGTGGTGTGCTGGACATACCACGGTTTGATCTGCAGTAATTTACAGTAAGAGATCACAATAATTGATATGAAGAATGTAATATTGACATATTAATGAGTAAATTACAGTGCCCTGTGATTAGTATTGGTATTGGCAATTGAGCTATTTTTCATAATCAATAAAATTAAATGTAACTGTCATCTGAGATATATATTAATCAAATTCTTGATTAATTATTCAAATTCCCTATATATCATTTGAGTTAATTACTATGTAAAACTCATTGTTGTTACATTTTGGTGGAGAATGCGGGCATTTCAAACTTCGTTTTGTGAGCAATCAATCTGTGTATATGGTTTTTAATAATTTCTGCACGTGCGCTATGAAATTATGTAACGTTACTGGTGAGATAAGTCGCAAGACGCGAACTCACTCAACTGACTGAGGCAAAAAGCTGGTCAGTCAGCGCTAGGTATTTGTAGAAACTTAACAGTATAGTCACTGTTATTTTTGATGAAAGTAAACTGCAGTATAATGTTAAAAGTATCCTGTTAAGAAAGACCAAAATCTTTTACAGTGAGAACATTTTAATATGAATAATTAAAGATGAAGAAATCTTTTATTAGTTGCAACATGTAAATCTGAACATGAGCGATGTTCCTCTGATTCAGTAAAAAGGCCTTGTTATTAAATATCGTTATTGAATTCGTGGCGAACCACAGTGATATTCAAGATTAAAACGATAAAAACTCCTGGTCTAAAATTGGCTTAGCTACCCGATTTTTAAACCTAAAACATTTAGATCATAAGTGCTATTTTGATAAATGTTTATGGGATGTCAACAGATGTAAAAATTCCTGTTTTTCACATTTGTGTCTGGGCAGTGAAACGAATCCTGTCCTTACACTCTTGTGAAGTATATATCACCTCAGAGATCATAAAACCTTTGTCTGTTTGTGAGTTGCGATTTTGATGCAGAAAATCAGCGCTGACGAGCGCACAGAGATTAGATCATAGTCCTACTGAAATTGTAATTCCGCTATCTAAACACCAGAGGGAAAGTGTGGGTTAGAAATTTCAGGGTACACCCTGCTTTCTGATTCCAGCTTGCATGAGTGCAAAGCTGCCAACCTGTGGCCATTTCAGATAATGCACTCTGATTGCTAATTTATAATACCCTGTGATGTATATTTGAATTGGATGTCTAAATTCTCGATAATTATTTGCATTTACAGCTTTGCTCGTGCGAATAGTATTACAGGGAAACAAAAGAATGTTCCCTGCCTTTGACTGTTTACATTTACTTTGAGTTTAGTTCAAACATGATTTGAATTAAAATGTAATTGTTAATAGTGGAAATCTAGATGTTTTCAGGTCAACCACTGATTGACCCCCTTAGAAGGTAAGCCATCTAGTGGCAGTCTCCTGTTAAATCGACTAACAGACCTGTGTCTTTTCCATTCTGTTTTGAAATTGCATGTCCACTTTTATCCTCTTTGATTAATCTCACACTGTTTGATTAATTTCATGATCATTAATGATAACTTACAAGCTATCAATGGTTATTATAGGATATTATACAGATTTTCCTTTTTAATTCATACATGCTTATTTTAAAACCAGTTTTGAATTTTTAATTTGAATTAAGTTTTCTGCTCAGCAGGTTAAAGACAGAGAAGCAGTACTTCCCCCCCCCCCCTTGTGGTGAAAACCAGCTACTCCTTCTCTCTTGTTTCATTCCTGTTTTTTTTTATTTTTTTATTTATTTGATGTTTATTATTTTGCTTCTCTCTTTTGACTTAGGTTATTTTGATAACTACCATTATTATCATAAATTCCTTTGTTTTGTTTTATCATGATTAGGTAAAGCTGTTACCTTTCCTCTCTACATATAGTTACTCAATTGATGTTAAACAAACCAAACCTTAATTAACTTTAAGTGTCCTTTGTTCATCCTTTGTGTATTTGATTGTAGAACTCCCTCGGTGATTGGACAGTCATCTCAGGTTTCCAGTGAGCAAGGCTGCCCGACCGGTGTTACCGATACTGGCTGCGAGTGAAACTCGGTCCCTCTTGTCTCAAGAGACATCAGCAATTTTGGCACTCCAAAGGTTGTGCTAAAAGTCACAAGCCGTGCTGTCCTGCGACACGCCAGAGTAACGGAGGACCGGGGACACTGCGGTTCAGTGTTTGGGGAGCACCGGGGAGGTTGACCAAGCCACTGGTTCCCACCTGAATGACTTCAATTCAACCAGGTGAACCAAAAATGATAAAACCTATCCACTTATTATAAGCCACAGAATATTAGATATTCCCCCGGATATATTTTCAGTGTTCTGACCCTTTTGCTTCTTTAAGCCACACCATATTTCTAGGTTTCCTACCCAGATAGCCCACTCACCTGTTGGCCCTATCTTAAAACCTAGCAGTAGGCTTAGGCCTCCTTATTCCCACTAACACATTGTGTTTCTATTGTTTTCATCTCATTTCAAGTGTTGTTTCACTTTGATCTTTTCTACCCTCTGTTCTGTTGTGATTTGTTTCTTTCATTTCACATAGAAACAGTAACCTGGGAGCCACCAACGAAGTTAAATAGTAGAGCGACAACCAGCAGCCGGTGTCATCACACGACCCGCTAGGCTACTGCCTGTCAAATCTCCATTTCAGGTCCTTCGTTGACCCAAGTTAATTGGCTACTTAACTGTCTGACTGTTTGCATCAGTCAGCCCCAAAATTCTCATAAACGGCACAGCCCGTATGAATATAGCTCGTTAAATGTAGAACGAACTTGCATTGGTCTTTTTGTGTGTGTGTGCTGTGTTTCTCTCGCCGACAGAGAATCAGGATGTTCCAGGCATCCAGTCCAGCAGTCCACGGGGGCCACCTCTCGACATGGTTGAAAGCAGTGACGACCCCCCTCCTGCCCAAGGATGCCATTAACCTGCAGCACCCAGAGCAACTAGACACCGAGCTAGATGAACTGATGGCACGCGATCCAAACCAAAGCGACTACTACAGAGAACTCGCCAGGATCTTCGGAAGCCTAGTTCCCATTCTCGTCGCCCAGGCACCGCTCAGTGAACGGAGCAACATCGCGGAGGAGGCCTGGAAGGATCAGGCCCCAACCCAGAGTCATCTTGATCAGCTTCTCCTCGAGACCCAGAACCAGCACGAGAAAGAGGACGACACAGATCCAGAGCTACAGAAAGGAGTTGAAAGACTTCACAATGCCCTGCAAGATCTTCGCCTCGACACAGATCAAAGAGAACATCTGGAGAGAGAAGCCAGAAAAGAACTCAACAAAAAACTCCAGCAAGGCGACGCTCTCCTAAAAAGAGCAGAGACTGAACTAAAAAAAAAAGACTATAAAACCTGGGCCTGCAAAACACACTTGCAAGCGGCCCAAGCTAAATTCAACAAGCTTACTCTGCAGAGAGACAAGCTCCAAGATGAACTTTACACTGTTCACACAGAACTGAGACAATTTCACAGATTACAGAGTGGCTGGATCGGAGAAACGCACACCACAAAATTTCTCCCGGGCCGCCACTCCAACCCTTTCAGCCAAGAACCCAGAGCTGGAAAAGGGGGTGTAACAAGAACCAGCTTACAAGAACATCTGTCAACAACGGAGGGAAGAGAACCCTTCCAGAGAACGCATGTCACCAAACCCTGCACTGCTCACAGAGAACTTCACAAGCTAGCCAGAAGCATCTCTACATTCATTCCAGATCCTGCAGGAGGACATGATGTTCATGCTTCTTTACAAGCCATTGACTTTCATTTGCAAACTGTCGCCAACGTGACAGATGTGAACACATTGTACCTGTTAAAAATCACGGCCAGCCGTGATGTGCATTGCTTTCTGGATCGTCAACCAGAGACTGTCAAAGCGTACTACCAGCAACTGCTACAGACTTTGATTCTTGAATTCTCTGATCCAAACTCAGACCATGGGCTCCTTATTGCTATGGACCTCAAACAGGGCCGATTTGAAAACCCACAGACTTTCTGTAGTCAGCTACGAAACACCTACTTCGGAGCATGCAATGAACCAGGTATGGAACAGGATTTCAACTTAAAAACTCTGTTCCTCCCAAACCTACATGGCAGTTGGAGTTTTCATCTCAGAGTCCCAGCGTGTCCCCGTAACAGGACTACACAAGAGTTACGGAACTTAGCCCACAAAGCTTGCACCAAGCAAAAGACGATTTGTGAAAAGACTGTGAAATACCCCAAAGTCTCTGTCTCTGAGCACTGCTTGGAGTTAACCCTAGATGGCGCCCTACAACACCACAGTCACAGACATCATTACAGAGAGTCAATACCATTCCAAGCCAGCAGAGGGCAACACAGTGCAGCCACGTCTGAGACAGCAGAGATCCTGAGGGTGCTGAAAGATCTTCTTCACATGAATACTCGCAAGGAAGATGAGCCAAGCACCCAGAACACTGCCCGAGCTCCACAGTCAACAGCTACAGCTAACTGAACGAGACAGCACAGGTCCTCACACCAGGTACCACAAACACAAGGTACCAGAAAATGCTGTTTCGACTACCTGCCTTCGCAGCGAGCTACACAAGACCACCACCCACCGATCGTCCCACCTGCCCTAATGCCAACATTCCTGGGCAGCCCTGTCAAAAAGGGGGTGGGTCGAAAAGGAGTCAACAGGGAAGACCTGATCGACACAGGATTAAACCTGACGGTGATCTCATCTTACCATTTCAAAAGACTCCAATTTGAAGCTAAGAGACAAGATCGAACTCTTACACCTCAAACTTATGAACTGAATGTACAGGTGTACAGACAGGATGACATCCAGTTTGAACAGGTTGTTTCCATTCACCTGACATTCGTTCCGATGAGTCTAATACATCCCATGTATGTCCCACCAATGAACACTCATACATTGCTCATCGACAAAGACCTGCTAGAACACTTTGACCCTTTTCTGAACTTCAAACAGCTAAAATACTTTGCTCAAGTGCGAGAACCTCTTTCTCTCCAGCCACACAGGTTGCTAGAGCCAGACTGTCAGGTCGCAGAGGTCACGGGAACTCCCACAGAGCCAGACGGTCAGGTCACAGAGGTCACGGGAACCCCAGCAGCCAGCCATGAGTACAACGCCCTAACAACAGGCCCAAGTTCAAGCCTCTGTACCTTAGTCAACAAACAGGGTACGGTGGTACCAGCTTACACCAAAGGGGTCGCTGTTCGGCTCAACCTGCAAGGTGGTCAAACCTTACACCACACGCTGGGTTTCTTCCAATCCTCACCTGAATGTGTGGAACTCGGACTCACACTTGCAAACAACAAGCATGTCAAACACCAACACCTGTTCCAGCAATGTGATAACATCACAAAAACACACAATGTGATCGTGTACTGGAAGAAGGAAAAAGGACACTCAAAGTTACCAAGTCTAGACGAGGACTTTAAAGATCACACTGACACCCTTGCCAAAACTGGCACACTAAACAACATTCTGTGGTCACTCCCAACCCACCCACCCACATTCAAGGTTGAAGTGATTACACACAGCACAAGAACTTTACTAGCTAAACTGCCTACCTCAGAATCGCTTACGCAGGCTCCGTTGTCTACACAGACCAACATAGCGGACATGCAGGCTTCTGAAACCTTGATAATGACTTTGTTTTACCACCTCTCAGACCCCTCCATCCACCCTGGCAACCAGTCTACAGTCACTGACAACCAAAGCCCCAGACCACTGCATGATACACAAACCATGCTGCGTGCACAGAACAATATTGTGGGCTGTGCACCGTCTGACATCACAATGCCAGGGCGTGTAATGCCACGGAGCAAAAGGGGATACTGCCAATATATTTCCATGACGCAGCATGTGCTGCACCACGCAGCACCAGAGCCACTGACACAACACTGAGGCAAGCGTCATGCCAGCAGCAAGATGTGGCAAAACATGGGCGAGGGCGAGCTAAACCCAGTCGCCGCCCACGAAGCAAAGAGACTGTCCTGTCCAACCAAAGACAGGCCTTGTTTGTTTCTTTCTCCCCTTTCTCTCTCTCTCTCCCTATTATCTGTACCAGGATGCTGCTGTGGTTTGCCGTGCCGTGCTGTCAGCCAAAGAGAGGACAGCTGCCACCGAGAAAACCGCTGAGACTCCTGACTACCGATGACAGGGCACACTACCCCAGCACTGTAACCGAATACAGCTGTACAAGGTTCCGATGGAGAGAGGACTCCCTCACTCACACTGAGGCCGATGTCAAACACCTGTTCAGCCAACATGAGAAAGTGACGGTTACACAAATGGAGTTAGGTGGACACCACCACCGCTCCAAACAGTTCCCGGGAGCTTTGCTTAGAGCCGCTGCTGCCGCCAGAATGTTTAACATTGTTATGTCCAGTGTCAATGCAGCGAACCAGACTGTAAACTCCTTGAAACCACTGTTTACTGTCTTCCAGAAGAACTTTACCCAGACTCAGCTGCTTACAGCGTTAACAACAGACATGCTGTGGGAGGTTAGCTCCTCCAATGACAGCCTAACCACGAGTAAAACCCCACCATACATGATACCCTTAAGCCTCGTGTTAACTGTGTTGTCTTACACCATCACCATGCCAGCTGACCTGCTACGAATGCACCTGGCCAACTCTCTGAATAGCGCCTTCCTACGGCATGTAAACCCCAAACAGAGAGAAGTGAACGTGCTCCTGAACCAACTCATCAGCGAGTCAAGCCAAGTCTACAGACCTAAAGACATTGTCAGTGTCAGGATGTGGAAGAGCAACACCCACACCAAAACACACATTCCAAATGTGGTGGCCTACCACGACAGCAACACACAGCTGTACCTGGCCCCAAACATGCACATGTGTACTTTAACCAAAGACATTCATTATCTCTGCCTTAGCAAACCCTTCCTCAGACACAACTCTGAAGGAATCTGCGAGCTGCAACCCTGGGTCAGCGATACGCGCTGCCCTGCCGAAGCCAAGCCTCGTACACAAGTCACAGAAACGCAAGCAGAGATTGTGGGTAACAGATGGCTCGTCAACACTCCTGTGCGCTCAGCTATGCTGACCTACGACCAGCATGACACCGCCACCCGTGCCAACCTGCTGGACCAAGTACTGAAAGGTACCACCCAACACATTGACATTACTCCTGTCGACACAGCCCTCCAAGCACAGCCTCGACAGCCCTTTCTGAACCAGTCATCTGCGGTCCTAGCCTGGACTGCTGCCGACACTGCACGGGGCATCTCCACTGTCATTGGTCCCGCCCTGACTCTTGGCGTAACCTTCATCCTATACAGGGTACTCAACGAGATGCAAACCTCTACAGCCAAACTCACGACAACTGTGGCTGGAGGTCCCCGATGGAATCCCCGGAAAGGGGGTGCCAAGTCAAAGACAACACCGAACCTCATCAAGGGGAGTCCTCAGCTTCAGGAACCACCTGCCATCATGACCCACCTGCTACATGACCATCACGATTCACCTTTCATCTGCCCATCCTGATGATTGCCGTCCGATGATGTCCACACAGGGACTTCATCTGACGAAAGGGGGAGATGTAACAGATATGCAGGTCAGCGATTCATGGGTTAAATTCTGTTTTATAAATTCAGACTGTTGGTACTAAATGCCAGCCTGGCTGGACTTAAACTATTTACGATGCCCATGCGAGCTTCAAAGAAGAAACGAAAACCCCCAACCCAAATTCTTCCAACACTGGAGACAAAGGAACTTTTCGTATAAGTTCCTTACTTTCATTTTATTATTAATATGTATTTTAATTATGTTTATGGATTGCATAAAATGGTTAATCCTTGTTATGTGAAGAGTATAAGTTGCAAGCTTATACTTTAGGAAATGTCTTTCCTCACTTTAACTTCCTCAAAGAGAGCCATGTTTCTGCAACCCCCACTTTTGCAGGTCGTAAAGTTTACGACCACACTGGAGAGGAGAGAAGCCAAATCTTCTCCCCAATGCATTCTATGGAATGAATTTGTTACCTGTTAGTTTTTATGCTGTATAAATGTATTACGTATTCCCTTTTGGTACATTTAGATGTTTCCCAACATCTGCAGTGTTATCATGTGTTAAGCAAATCTTTCAGATGTAGAATTACACATATTTAATGTAACTTCATGTTTTGATCACATATACCTATTATGTTTAGTCTTGTTCTAATCGTCATGCTTTGACAGACCCATTTATCTAGAGCAAAGTAATGAAAAATGTATTTAATCTGGAATAATGAACTTGCTTTAATATTCCTGATGAAATCGGACAGGCCCTAAATCATCAGGGGGTTGTCTCAACAGAGACAAAGGAACTTTCCCGCCGCTTCAGATCGCGGATGTTCATTGGGTGGTTCACGCGAAAAGAGGCGTGAACATCTCAAGCTATAAGAGTCGACCGAACAAGGTCCGCCTCTCTCTTGGCTCTTCTTGCGCTCTTCTGCTCTTCTTCCCGTTCTCCGTTCTCGGACACGTGCGTTGCCGGTACCACGCTCACCCACTGGGCCATGCAAGTATCGTTTTCTATGGAGATTTAAATGCTGCTTTAAAGTGTTGCTATTATTTGATTCGTTGTTGGTTCCACTAAGGTTTACTGACTGATTTTCATACCTGAGCTCATTCTGTGATCTCTCTCGCTTTCTACACTTCTCTCTCTCTCTCGCTCTCTCTCTCTCTCTCTCTCTCTCTTTTATTTGGATTCCGTTATGTCTTGTAAATGTTTATTGTCTGTATTTTCGTACGCATATTTACTCTGTGTGATTTGTAGTTTGATGTATTACTAGTTGAATTATTAAAAACCCATATATAAAATGATTGGCTTTGGACTCCACCCCACTCACATTACGAGTCACTGAAATGTTTTGGTCTTTAGCTACAAGCTCTAAATTTAGAAACTAAATTTACCATAAGGATAGGATAATATTTTCATGGCCAGAGAATACTTTTCCTTGAATTATAAGGCGTGATAACTTTATTGAAAATTGATAGGTCTACAGTGGTGTGCTGGACATACCACGGTTTGATCTGCAGTAATTTACAGTAAGAGATCACAATAATTGATATGAAGAATGTAATATTGACATATTAATGAGTAAATTACAGTGCCCTGTGATTAGTATTGGTATTGGCAATTGAGCTATTTTTCATAATCAATAAAATTAAATGTAACTGTCATCTGAGATATATATTAATCAAATTCTTGATTAATTATTCAAATTCCCTATATATCATTTGAGTTAATTACTATGTAAAACTCATTGTTGTTACAAAATTGTGTTCCTTTAAACCTTGTATTCATTGCAGAGCCCCTAAAGCCTTCTTCACACCACACAATTTTAGAAATCCTATAAGATCATTACGATTCACACTGTGCAACATGGATCTGATAAACTTGTGCAAGCAGCGAAAGAGGAAGAGATATGAGCTTGGGGTAAGCAGTTTCATGTTTTATGTGTCGCTTTGATCTCATGCCACATTTTTATTGGCTGGTCAGTAAACATGAGTCGTAGCAGCAAACACACTGTGCAATGATCATGCTGAATTTCTGACACTGTCAGAATACAACCGTGGGTCATCTTTGGTCGTAAGACCATGAACATGGCAGACTTTGAACCTCTCTCAATGTACGACATAAGACCACCGATTAAGAGCCACGAGTAAATCATGCAGTGTGTCTCAGGGTTGAGGGGACATGGTATTGAAAAAATATAAAGAAAAATATATAAACGGCTTGAGGGGACATGGTGTTAAAAAAAAAAAAAAAAAAATTCCTTTTTTCATGCAAAAGTATTGCATTCCCTGGAGAAACTCTGTGTTTGCATGGTTGTTTCTCCCATCTCATATCATTTCTATCACAAAAGTTTTGTGAGTGAATGCAGTTTCTCAGGGGAATGCACATTTTTGCAAAAGAAAAAAAAAATGCATTAAAGTATAATAAAAATATACCCCATCTAATTTTATTTACCATTATCTTGTTACTTTAGGGGCTCCATAATTAAAGATTTCTGAAAATAAATAAATAAATAAATAAAATTACCATGGTTTTTACAATGAATATTAACCCTCTGGGGTCTGAGGTGATTTTTGGGCCCTTGAGATGTTTTGACATGCCCTTACATATGTGTTATTTCAGCTACTTAAAACATAGCAGCGCTGTTTTCAACAATATTTTCTTGAGCAGCATATTAGCAAATCAGAATGATTTCTGCAGGATCATGTGAAACTGAAGACTAGAGTAATACTTGCTGAAAGTTCAGGTTTGCCAACACAATGCATTTGACAATATACAGTATTAACAGGAATTTTGAATTGTAAAAGCAGTTCACAATATTACAGTTTTCGTCTTTTTTTTAAAAAAGAAAATTTGTTTCAAATAAATGCTACTTCGGTGAGCATAATAGACATGATGTCATGGGTGAAGTTAAGGGGAAGACAGAAGAAGAGTAGGAGTAGCGATCCAACATGAAGTTTAATAATAATATACCAAATAATAGGCAGACAAGCAGGCCAACACAGACTAAACAAGACCGTGACTGAGAATGAACAACTTCAGTACATATGATAACGAGATGATAATGAATAGGTGCGATGACTAGATGAATCGCAGGAAACTAAGAAACACATGTGACTAATGAAAACAAGCTGAAAGACCTTTAAAGCAAACTAACTGAACATAAATGTGACACATAGTGAATCTCCAAATGCTTTTATTACATTTATATACAAGTGCATTCTTAGTCATGGCATTTAAATGCAGATTCAATTGATTGTTATCTTCTTTATTTTAAAACGCCATCTGCCATCTGAGTGTCAAAGAGAATGTTAAGCATTCAGGGAAAAAAGGCAAATATCACATATCAATATGGAGGGAATAAATTACTTATGAAATGTACATACAGTAACATGCACCACCTGGTTTGAGGCTGGATCTTGTCATCGACCTAGATATACAGGAATCTTGTGGGCTATTTTTTAAATTCTTTAAAACTAAGCTCTCCATGTAATGCATGGGAGGGAATGATTACACCCTCCTCCAATCGTATATCTTTTTTGTAAATGATTTGCATGTGTTGTCAGGATGGAGTGAGGATTGCATCTACTGCATTCCTCCATTCGAATGCTTGCATAATATGTGGCATCTCCTGAAGAAGTTCATTGTGGTGTGTGGGGTGGGCCAATGATGCATATAAGTGCACTGCTTACCTCATGCGTATCCTGTGTGACAGTGATGGGGAGCGAGTACAGTGCCTAACCTGGGATGAAAGGCAGCAGCAGATTAGACAGGACCACCTTGAAACCTCGGCTCTGTGTGAATCCAGACAGTGGGGGGAGCAGGCTGTCTGTGCTGCCTGTCTCTCAATTCACACCCATAGAGCGAGACAGGAACTGCAATATTGCAACTTTATAACCGTGTTAACTGCAAAGCATTTACAGTATGAAATGACAGGCCACAATGCAAGAGAAGGCATACTTTAATACAATGAGGTGTCTGAATATATGACACTATAGATATGTCAGTGGCATGCAATTCTGTGAGAGCAGAAAAGTTTATTTCATCATGTTTATGGCTTATAACTCTACGTGCACTTGATAGATGCTTGTTGTTGCCTCCTTTTATATATATGAAAATATTCACTTATATTCAAGAGACTGTCTGAAATATTTAGCAGCATCTAACAAATAAGGAAATAAGCTGTGGTGACAGTTTCTTTGCAGCATTGGTGTTTGACCAGCAGGGGCAGCAGATGTGGAAGGATTTTTACCAGATTATTTATGCAAAAATACTGGAGGGAAGCTCACATCTGTGAACACTCATGTACACATATTTCCAGATTTCATCATTTTATTTTATTTTTTTCCTGTTTTGTGAATAATGTCAGTGCAAATAATCAAATGTGGTGTAACATTTATAAAACTAGTATTTGCTGAAATCAGATCATTACAGAGTAGCACGTAAAAACAAGGATAAAAATGTATGGTGGATAAATATATAGTGGAAACATATGGATCGTATGAAATGGATCCTTTCAGTAGACATTGACTTTATTAAGTATTTGTGTGCGTGTTTTTGCGACATATCAGGACACAACTCTGTATAATGACATGGGTATGACGCAGGTATTACAAGGAGAGGGTGACTTATGAGAACATAACCCGTGTCCCCATTTTTCAAAACGCTTATAAATCATACAGAATGAGATATTTTGTAAAAATGTAAAAATGCACAAAGTCTCCTGTGAGGGTTAGGGTTAGGTCTAGGGTTGGTGTAGGGCGATAGAATATACAGTTTGTACAGTATAAAAACCATTACGCCTATGGGATGTGCCCACTTTTGATACAAGTGTGTGTGTGTGTGTGTGTGTGTGTATGTGTGTGTGTGTCTGTGTGTGTGTATATATACAAGAGTTTGTTTCCAAGATACTACAGATCCATTTTGATTAATTTGAGTAAAATTGTGTTTTCTTTACCAAGAAAGTAGCAAGATGAAAACCATAGCAGATGCGGTGTAGCAGTCGATTCTGTTCCACTCGGAATGTCTGTTTCCCTTTACGCAAACATACTACAATTCTTGCGTAATTGTAACTAGCGTGCGCAAGAAGCGTGACTGGATGTACGGCAAGTCAAATAGTTCAAAATAGCGTCCTAAATCTTAAACTTTTAAATAAATTTAAGACAAGAAGTTTTCCAACTTGAAATGTAAAAACATAAGACATAAAATAACGGAACAACTGCAAGATGAATAATAATAAAAAAAATTAAAAAAAAAAACATAAACGGGAGTGTGAGAATCATTTTACTATGCTGCAGTGTAGCAAGAAATTTGTCCCTTTTTGCTTTCCTTACATCCAGGTGTTTTTGGTGCATTTGCATGCGGTCCATTTGCATTTGTATGTTGCCAAATCCGTGGAATTTAGACTACTTTGGAAAAATGTTTGATTAACTATTTGGTTGGGTTTATTACACGGACCTGGCAACCCGAGGGGAAACAGACATTCAGAGGGGAACAGAATCGACTGCTACACGGGCCTCGGTTGCTGTGTCAGTAGCAGCAGTGGAATTGATGGTTGAAGTGCCAGAGTTAGAAAACTCCACACTTTTAGTAGTGGGTTTATTAAAAAAACGATGAATGTCCATTTTGTTTATTTAGCATGTAGACTAAAGCGGGAACATAATGAGAAAGGAGTCCACTCACGTAACTTACCGCGATACTTTGAAGTCCACCAATATAAGCTTTTTCAATATAGTAATTAAAAATAATTAATTCTAAACTTACTCATTATATCCACAAAAATTATAAGATAGGACAAATAAAATTAGAAAATATGAAATCTGTATTTATTTTTATATTTCAAAGCACAAGACAGGCATTAATTGGCTCTGGTCTGGGGGGACAGTGGGCCCCTTTAGCCCCCCTTAGATATATATATATATATATATAATCTTACTGACCTTTTTTGACGATAGTAAATACAACACTTCAGTTTGATACAATAGGTTATTTTGCTCAGTTAGAACAGAAACACCTTTAGTGATAAATAAAGCAGCTTGTTCTACAAACAGAAGAAATGGATTAGTTTGTGAGAACTAGAGGTTCTTTAGTCTTAAATGGATTACTGTAAAGTGGAGAGCACGCATGACAGCTTTGCCATTTATTTATTTATTTAATTATTATTATATATATATTTTTGCAATAGCTCTGGAACACTTTGTATTTGTTTCCACAAGACAGAATCAGAACAATACAACTGGTCTCAATGGGCTGGACATTTGGGAGAGAGAGCGCAGTCGGAATGCAAATGAGGAACACTTATATAAACAGGCTCCAAAATATACAAAGGCTGAGGTTGCTTGAAAGGACTTTGGAAGAGCTGCTTAGAGAAGAGTCTGTCATGATGTCTGGGATAAACGAACTGTCTGTTCTTCCCAAAATGCATTTCACTTATAAACAGGGAGAATTCAGTGCATTAAGTCACAGTGTGACATACAAATCACAGTCATACTTTTTTTTTTTTTTTTGAGTTGAAAATCGGATTTCATGCATTCCTTTTAGCACAATCAGTAAAAGGATCAGTAAGATGTGTTTCCGGGATCAAAAAATGAATAAACCATCCAAAAAATACTTGGGCCTATATAATAACTAAGTTTTGGATTACAGTTTTATCAAAACACTCAAGATTCCCTTGTCTCTTGATAAAAGAGAATACAGTTATCAACACCTGTCTAGCTAGTTCAGTAATTAAATAATGCCCTAAAAGGGGCTTTACAGACTTTTAAAACAAAATATGTCAAATATTGTATCTGAACAACTTAAAATGATAGCTACATGATTTGAATGAAATGAGTCAAAGTATGTTTTGATATACACAGTCTTACAACTGTGATAGTTATTATTTTCTTTTCTCACAGTGTGACCTTTCTTCTTATTTTAATCTTCTTTGACAATTATGACAATTACAAACCCGATTAAAAAACAAGTTGGGAAACAGAATGCAATGATGTGGAAGTTTCAAATTTCAATGTTTTATTCAGAATACAACATAGATGACATATCATATGTTTCAACTAAGAAAATGTATAATTTTAACTGAAAGATGAGTTGATTTAAAATTTCATGGCATCAACACATCTAAAAAAAAGTTGGGACAAGGCCATGTTTACCACTGTGTGGCATCCCCTCTTCTTTTTATAACAGTCTGCAAACATCTGGGGACTGAGGAGACAAGTTGCTCATGTTTAGGAATAGGAATGTTGTCCCATTCTTGTCTAATACAGGCTTCTAGTTGCTCAACTGACTTAGGTCTTCTTTGTCGCATCTTCCTCTTTAGGATATGCCAAATGTTTTCTATAGTTGAAATATCTGGACTGCACGCTGGCCATTTCAGTATCCGGATCCTTCTTCTACGCAGCCATGATGTTGTAATCGATGCAGTATGTGGTCTGGCATTGCCATGTTGGAAAATGCAAGGTCTTCCCTGAAAGAGATGATATCTTTATGGGGGCAAATGTTGTTCTAGAACTTGGATATACCTTTCAGTATTGATGGTGCCTTTCCAGATGTGTAAGCTGCCCATGCCACACACACTCATGCAACCCCATACTATCAGAGATGCAGGCTTCTGAACTGAGCACCGATAACAACTTGGGTTGTCCTTTGTCCTCTTTAGTCCGAATGACATGGCATCCCAGTTTTCCAAAAAGAACTTCAAATTTTGATTCGTCTGACCACAGAACAGTTTTCCACTTTGCCACAGTCCATTTTAAATGAGCCTTGGCCAACATTTTTATTCACAATTTGTACAGAATTCCAACTTTTTTGGAATCAGGTTTGGACTTTTTATTCATTCTGAGGCAGTGTGAGTTTCCATAGATACACATTAACAATTTTACCTGATTTAATAAAACTCTGACTGCTCAATTCCTACCACTGAACTAACACATTTCATTTAAGCTACTGTGTATATAGTGATAGTTGAGAAAATCAACTACCTGTTTTATACAATTATTATTATTCTTTTCTAGCAAATGTATGTAGTAGGATCACAAAATAATTTTACAATGTTATTTCTTGCCATATATCTTTCTAGGGCTGGAGAATCATAACATCATCATAACAGAACCACAAAGTCCCAATTTAGCCTTTGGTTATGCTCATTGTCCCAGACATTTGCTGCTCTGTTATCTGTCTTATGTAGGTTTGCCTGCATCTCTGGTCTTTTGCTTTTATTTTATTCTTTTTTTTTTCACGCTGCCTCTTAGTTTGACCATGAATGTGTGGCAAATAAAGCAATCTTCCTCTCTCTTTAGAGCTTCAATAATGTGCTAGGATGCTGTGAATATTAATGGCCTCATCCAGCCTTGGCCTCCGCTGAATGACAGGGATGGGAAATGCAAGCGGGAATCTAATAAAACCTGATCGTCAACATGGAGTTGTTTGTTGCTCTGGCTGCAATTAAACTCCCAGGCCTGTGTCCCCATGTTGATGGGGGAAAATGAGCAACGCAGCAGCAGTTGGTAATCATTATGACATGGAGGGATGAAGGTCAAGTGGTGGTGGTTGGGGTGGGTTGTGCTATTAAAACACCAGGGCCTAAGCTGTCATTTTTCACAGTGCTCCAAAATCTATCGATTGTTCTATCTGTCTCCCTCTTTGTCTGTCTGTCTCTCTTTCTATGCCATCCAATTTTAGGTCTGTCAAACCAAGATTGCTTTTATGAATTGTTATTTTGATTATAAAAATTATATAAAAAAAATAAAAAAATAATTGTAATTCCTAAGTATTACTGATTGCACTAAGAACCATGATTCATTTTGAGATACAAGTAAAAACGAAAAGCTAGTGCCTACCAGAATATAAATGGTTTAGCAGGTTTGTGAGGTGAATTTAATACTGCAAATTAAATAATTCACTGTAAAACCGTTGGTACTGTATGAAGATGAGTTCATTTTTTTTTTTTTTTTTTTTTTTTTATATCAGCTTTATTTTGAGAGCTTTATTCATGTATTTTTTTTGTTGTTGTTGTTCTATCCCATGTCATTGTGATGTTTAAACACAAAACAGTTTCAATCTTTTGTTCTAGGCAGGGTTTGCTGTCTTATAATTGTACCTTTGCACCTGACTGAACTCCAGGCTGACTTTTGCCAGAGGCTAGAGAGACAATAGTCATTTTTGTAGCAGAGGAAATCCCAATAAGATATCTGCTTTCTTAGACTTTTTACTTCTAAGAGCAGGTCCCAATCAAAAGAAGTGAAATTCTGCTAGCTCAATACTGTAACTGAGAGCCAGGCCTCTCTCAGGATTCAAAATGCTGCTAGGAGGTGGTTAACCTGAAATGAAACCAAGGACCTGATGCAATTACTCTGTCCTGTTTTAGCACATTAGACTCATACAGCATTAGAAAAAAAAAAAAAAATACCAAAACAAAACAATGCTGTTCATTGATGGTTGTTTTGTACAATACATTTAATTTAATATTTGAAGTTGCATGACAGTAGTAATTAGGATGAAAAGCCAGAAATTGAATTTGATAAAGTAATTTGATATTGAAGTTGTTAACTATACCATTTAAAAGCTCACTTACATATATGGTTTTCTTCTATTGAGCGCAATTGTTTCATGTTTGAGTATTCGAACTCAGAGCAACTTTGTGTTTCTCTTGAGCCTATCAGTGTGCAGAGTCATGAAATGAAATGTACTTAATGTTCCATTAAGAATTTCCTGAAATGAAAGATGCAAGGAGATGTGGTTTCTGCTGTTATTAGAACAGAATAAATACAGTGTACAGCCGGGACATGCTTCAAAGACCAGTGATTCAAAAGAATCTGATCTGATCATATCTCCTTCTTTGCTATAAAGTTACTAGAATTATAACACAGTTGCACTTTCTATTTAGCCAAGGGTACTTTGTTGCAGAAAGTTTGATTTCTATTGGAAAACCGATAAGAAGCACAGAAGAAGAGGATTTTTTTTATGAATATGCATACATTATATACATACACATACTGTACATACAGTATACAAGTTTGCATTCAATTAGAGTTTTAAAAGCCTCATATGCTTACCAAGAATGCATTATTTGACCCAAAATACAGTTAAAAGAAGAATATTGTAAAACGTTATTACTGTTTAAAATAACGTATATTTAATTATTCTATTTCATCAGTCATTACTCCAAGTGATCTTTTAGAAATCATTCTGATGTAATGATTCGGTGATCAAGAAATATTTTGAAATCAGTTGTGCTGCTTGTGTTGTTTGTTGAGGAAACAACAGGAAAAAATAAATAAAAAATACAACTTTACTGACCCTACAGTTTTGAACGTACTCAGGGCCGGCGCAAGCTCAAATGCCGCTCGAGGCAGAGAACAATCGTTCCGCCCCCACCTCACATTCACAATTAGGGATCCTTAAGATGCATGTAAAAAACTTTTTTTTTTTTTTTTTATCTATGAAATTACACTAAAATAAAAACGTACAAGCATGTTTTCAGAGGTTTTTTTTTTTTTTCATTCTGCAAAACGATGAAAAGGGACACAATGGAACAGCTGCGTATAATTTCTGTTTTATGCTAATAGATACACTGTAAGCAATTGCTGTAAATTTACAGCTGATTTTCAACACTAAAATACTGTTTTCATGTTAAACAGTTAAGTACTGTAGTACAGTATTTTTTGGAAACTGCGTGTTGACTGGCGAATTTGGAGCATGGTCAGAAGCTTGTTACAACGTTAATATTTTTAAATTGAGGCTACTACTTTTGGTCAACTTTAAGAAATACATAAATAATTTGCCATTAACTCCTGGAGGGACTTCGGGAAACATCATTTGGATAGGAGATTGTCCAGAAGAGGAAACACAATTTAGATGGCATGCTGCACATCGTTGAGTGTTCTTCATCAACAACCATCTGGTCTTGCATCTACAAATTAAACGGTAATTCAAATCTTATTCATACACTTACACACACGCACACGCACATGCACACACACTTACACACACACACACACACACACACACATCTACACAAACACACACACACATACACACAGAGATTAAGCCACAGGAGAACTGGCACTATAAAAATTACAAGCATTAGCTTGGAGTGTATGTTGTACATTCCTGATTAGTTTATTTATATTATGAATATTTGTTGTTTTTTTGACAGTGGAAGTACTGGAATAATGCTGCACAGAGGAACAGAAACTACCAAAGTGATGGTCATCTCTCCTGGATCAACAAATAAGATGTAAAAACACAAGCCTACCTCATAGGACAATTTTAAGAGGTAACCTGCAAGTCTAGCTTGCAGTGGCACAGTTGCCTACCTTACGGTTTCATTTTTAAATCTATTTATTGATGCATATTTTTGATTCATCCTCCTATAATGTTCTAGTTTCAAAATGGCCATTTTCAAAATGTTCTTAAATATGTTTTCAAAATGTTGCCAATTCTGCATATGTTCAAATGTTATTATGAAAGTATATTTTTACAGACAGCAGAGAATATATTGCAGATATGTATATATAGATCTTAAGTTGACTTGTGAGGAAATTTTCTTTTTCTTTTTTCTTTTTTTTCTTTTTTTGTATTCATGTTGACATTGGCAGTGCTCTTTGAAATAAAGGTATTTGATTATCAATGTATTTAATGTATTTAAATATCAATGAAGAATTTTAAGAAACAGCTCAATTTACGTTATTTCTAATACAGTAAAAAAATGCAGCATATATCTGTGATTTATTTGAAAACTAAAATAAAATTGTTTAGGTTGTTACTTTAACTTTTCACAGTTTACTGTAGACAGGCACAGTAGATGTTAGAAGTTAAAGTAACAACCTAAACAATATTATTTTAGTTTCCAAATAAATAACAGAGATATGCTGCATTTTTTTTTTTTTTTTTACTGTATTAGACTGTGAAATCATTTAACAGTGTGATTACAGAAATAAACTGTATTTCTGGTTAACAGACTACTACCGTAAAGTCTTTTTTACGTATGAGTACCGTAAAAATAACGGTATATTGCTGGCATCTTTGCTGCCAGCTCTTTACTGTAAATAATAGAAATACAGAAACATACCGTTTTTCTGGTTTACAGACTACTACCGGAAATTTATTTTACATATGAATACCGTAAAAATAAAGGTATACTGCTGGCGTCTCTGCTGCCAGCTCTTTACTGTTATTTTACAGGACAATTTTTTACAGTGGTGTACAGAATAAAACTAAACATATGCACACAACTCTTTAGCTCACAAAACTTGAGGTTTAGATTTTTTGTTGACTGATACACACATTCACACACCTACATTTCAGAAGCGTGCGCGTCGGGCTTTCGCAGCGGCAAACGCTTTGATTGCGTCCTCGAGTTTAACTTGTACTTCGGAGATCATTTTTTATCAGTTTAAGCTTTGAGAAACTGCGTTTTCCAGATCTCACAGTGACGGGGAGAGTGAGAAGCACTCTCAATGCTACAAAAACATTTGGAAAATTGTTTTCCATCCCTTTTTCACAGTTGAATTTAAGCGCATCCAGTGGTTTAGATCCAGCAACCAGGTGTCTGCCCAAAGCAGTCAGCTCTTCAAACAATTCATACCCATCAACATCCCACGAGTCTCCATGAGTGAGGGCCTTTTCCAGTCTTAAGCAATCCTGAAGGACTATTGTATTCTCCTTTTCTTTGAGAGATGCGATGTCATATAAAAATCCAAATACCATGGGCGCCATGGTCTCTAAGCAGCGAAAAGCGCTCTTCCACGGAGGCGATTACTCATGACCAGATAATTTTATTAGTTTTGACATTTTTGAAGTTACATTAAAGTATTTTGCATGCATATATAGACCTACTAATAGGGCGCTGCCGGGCGTGAATTTTTATTCGAAATGTAAAGTTTTTTTTTTGTTTTTTTTTATAGCTACTAAAAAAATTCTGTTGAGGTGCCATAATTTTAACCTATGTGAAACAAAGAAATAAATTAATAATTTTCTCTCTCTGTCTCTCTCTCTCGCCTTCTCTCTCTCTCTCACTCTCTCTCGCCTTCTCTCTCTCTTGCCGCCCTGGCTGAGCTGCCGCCCTAGGCGGCTGCCTAGTTCGCCTATAGGCACGCGCCGGCCCTGACGTACTGTATATTTGAATTTAAGTTTTTAATGAAGGGCACACAAGAGAAATCCTGAAGTAGAACATTGCTTATACGCATTTATTGTTTACAAGATCATCTGGCTGTAGAACTCCATTACATGTAACACTGAATCATGCCAGCTAACTGCATCAACAAAGAGACCACAACACTGCAGACCTGAGTCTGTAAAAGAACTCTCTAATATTTCACACTCCTGGCTCAGAGTCACTTGTAACACAATCACTAGCCTAACCTTGTTATCTGTTGCTTTGGGGACAGGATAAGTATTACAGATGAACTGTTTACAAAAGCAGCTAAGTAATTTTGCCATTGGTTAATTAAATAATCATTTACAAAAGGAAATAAGCACACAAGTGAAAATAAAGCAATATGGCCTAAAGCAAAACTGACCTTACAGTTTCATCCAGATTGAGAAGTTTACCTTTAGACTCTTTTTTTTTCATACTTTCTGTTTCAGTAACTCAGTTTTGATTATCTAGGCTGGGGGTTGCCAACCTTTTGGACATGATGTGTCATTTTTATTTCTCAGGTTAACCATTGTACTAGAAATTTGTTCTCAGCACTGCTCCATGACTTTTATTAATAAAACAGCTTTGATACTGAATCACTCCATTGTATTTCTCAACAATGAGGGGGTAAAATTGCTGTTTTTGAAGCAACTAAACTTACTTTCATTGTTTGCAGAGCTTCATTGTTTGTAAAGAGAGACACAGACACAAGTTATTCACACTCGCATCTTTCATCTCTCTGGCTAAAAACGTCCATATTTAAGAATATAAAAATGTTGTTTGTACACTGGATATGGCTGTATTGATTTGCATTTGGCAATTTGCTTTTTAGCTGATGCTCAGGCCCTGCGCCTGGCTTGGCCCGCCTAAAGACATCCCTGTGCCCCCCTCTTCGGACCGAGGGGGGGCAGTTGGAATTGAGTTTAGTGTGAATTATAGTCTTACTCGTACAGATGCCTGCTGTTGAATCTGCTTGCTTTTAGGACTAAAAGTTGCTCACAACCTCTGTTTTCTTCATAATAATAGCATAACAAAATCGATTTGGCAAACAATCCAGTGTATCTTCTTCTTTGGAAAGCATCAAATATTTTTACAATGCATTTTCACAGAGGTGAGCAATGTAGCCAATCACAAACATGTTGACTCCTAAAACGCAATGGCCAATCAGAGGTTTTTAGGTTGGAATCGACGAAATCACCGCTCCAGTCACAGTTTTTTTGTCCAGTGCTGGGTTCTATCATGCTCATAACTTTTTTTTCAAACAAAGACAGTTCAAAGTTTCATTGTGTAGTCAGGTTTTTTTTTTTTTTTTTGATCGTGGTGAGTGGCAGTTTTTAATACATTTTTTATACATTTAAAATGAGCAGTCTTTGCATGCTTTATAATGTTTTATTCAGAATTTAAATAAAACTTCATGCTTGACAAGCAGCCACGTTTGACACAGAGAAAGCCAACTACTACACTATGTAGAAAAAGATAATAATTGCAGAAGTATGTGACTCTGCAACTGATCTGGTCCAAACGCAGGATTTAGGTAATGCAACATTTATTATTTGCCAAATCATTCTCACCTGCTTGTTTTTATGTTTAATTTAAAAGTGTTTTTTTTACACACACACACGCACGCACACACACACACACACACACACACACACACACACACACACACACACACACACACACACACACACATACTGTATATATACTTTATTAACAAGTAATTGTAACACTTTACAATAAGGTTAGATTAGTTAATGTTAGTTTATGTATTAAAATCTATTATTATTGTAAAGTACTACCTAACAAATGTTTTGTGAGCATTCACGTGAACAATATTAACAGCAACTCCCCCAACCCCCCTATTCGGCCCCCTTAAAAAACACAAAAGCCCCCTCGATGCTTCATGTGCTAAGCTTTTGTTAACAGTAAACTCTGCCTGCTTTGATTTGGTTTGCCATCTGAATTATTGTGTCACAGATGAGTGCTGTCGGACCAGGCTGAAAATGTAACTTTTAAAGCTTTTTCTCATCCTCACAACAAGAGCACTGCATAAATATTTGGGGGACAGGACTTGTCAGTATGATGTTTTCCCTGTTGCTTGCATTTCAGTGTTCATCTCTCTGTGTGCCAAAGTTAGCACGCTTGCCATAGGTTGCCGACCTCTGATCTAGGCCTTCTCTATTCGTCATATTCCCAAACTGGAGGCTTTAGTTTCTGCCCATGCAAATGTTTCAGCTGTCACAGACTAGAAAAAAAATAATTCTGCTGTTGCAAATGTGACTGGTTTTGTAAGACACAGTCTGTAGCCTTTAGATTCATTCACATTCACAAGTGCGTATTGCAAAGTAATTCTACTTGTTCAGTCCAAAAGTGACAACCAGAAACATCCCCTATACACCAGTCCTTCAGTCAAGACAGACAGCGAAATACTAGCCTCATTGTTAATTGGATATAGTTAAATTGTCACTCACCTGAAATTAATGTCACCGTTTCAAAGCAGGTCTGGCTTTTTTCAGTGTTTGCTGTAACAAACACATCCTTCAGGTGCTGTGGAACAAAAGGCTAAATAGGAACACAAAGAAGTACAGCTAATGCTGGTGTGTGAGTTGTCGTCATCTATTTTGAATGATTGCAGTGTATTCTAAATATTGTTCTGTCAATCAGTGTCATTTCTGGACAGATCATTCACTGGTTTATTATGAGTTTTAAAAGACCAATGAAAGACAATGAATGATATTGCATCAGGAGATGACTAGAAAAATAGCTACAAAAGTAAAAGCAAAGAGTTTGTGTTCAAAGTCAAAAACCAAGCACATTAGAATATTTTTTTTAATGATTAAGAAAAGGACCTCAGATGTACGTACTGTATCTAAATTCTGCTTATGATTAGATAACTGGTCTAACACTTAATTTCAGTTTTAAATTAACTACTTTTGCTTTTCTGCTCAGTAGTGATCGTCTCTTTCATTTCCACATTATTTGTGCATTAAAGCTGCAGTAGGGAACTTTTGACGCTCTAGCGGTTAATAAACAGAACTGCTTGCGTCTTGCGGAAGAACATTGTAGCCGGAACTACTTCTATAAACTATAAACTCTGTTTATGTCTATGAAGAATCACAAAGGTACTGGGTTACTCCGCCGCGGTCCCCCCGAAGCAATCTAAAATAGTCCGAATATAAACACTTATTATAGGTGCACCCTAGTGATTCAGGACAAGCCAAAAACACGGTTTGGAAAATGGATTCATGATGTACTCGCTTATTAAATACATTTTTCTACATTTTGAACACAAACAAAGTTACGGACCGCAGCTCTGATTGGTTGTTTTTTACCGGGAGCGGATGAATTTCTGCAAATGGCAATAGGGACACTGGGAGGAGCCAGAGGAGCTTGATTTCTTTCACAGATTATCTGTCTCATATTCTACTGTCAGGACATAATGACAGGTTTAACAAATATGTAAAAAATATTTTTTTACAAAAGTTCCCTACAGCACCTTTAAGCACATATTTAGGTAACCATGGAATACATAATATCATATTATTAATATCAAAAACGTTTGATCAATTGCATTAATTGAACTTTTTAATGAATAAAAGTGTTTATTCATATTTCTTCATATATGTCTTATTCTTGCAAAATGTACAAAGCTTTCAATTGGGTGATACCCCAAGGTACAATAGCTAAAAGGTACGTCTTTGTTACTTATTTACCCCAAAATGGTACATATTGGTTCTTCAAAAGTACATATATAGTATATTTGGATTTTTTTTTCTGAGAATGTATTGACCCTAAACTTTCTAATTGTAATGGATTTGCTTGATACAGTAAAGTTTTAGCTGACCACATCAACTTATAGATTTTCATGCAATTATGTAGAATTAAATATTGTTTTTATTTATTGATGTATTATTAATGAATACGCAATATATACGAGATTACACATTAAATATGATAATCATATTTCTTCTTTCTTTAATCCTTAATGTGCTGAATATAAATGTTAGAGAGAGGAAAAAAAAGATATTAAAGACTTTAAAGTATTAAATGTAATGAAATATTAAAGTTGTGTTTCATCATGTGGATCCCAGGTCATTCATTATGCTATATTACTGTAAAAATATTACAGCTGGATGTCATTAGAGTAAATGCCCTTGGACGACCTGAGAAAAAAAAAGATTCTCATTGGGATGGGGCTGTTTTCTACATCTGCTGTGAAGACTGAAGGCAACGCACACATATCTATGGGATAATATGCAATTTGCTGATCATAATCATAAAATAATCCCGGCAGAATGATCAGGAGCCTGCCAAAAAGACATTACATAGCTGCTTCCAAAAAATAAAATGCACCTGAAATATTGATTTGTCTAAATATTCTCATATGATGTCAGAAGAAAGGCATACAATGGGACCACATTAAATGCACAATCCTTCAAATATGGTGTTAGTTTTACATTTATGTAAAGGTTAACTCTTTTTGTAACCTCTGAGTCCCGCTGTATCAAAAAAGCTGTGTCACATGTTGGTTGTAGCCAATAGTAAAGATTTGAGCTTCTAATGCAGAGGTTAGAAAGTTCAATTCCAGAAAAAGGTGGCCCAATAACTGGAGAATTACCGTCATCCCACTTCTGCCCCGAAACGGTTTAACCTTTGAGTGAGGCACTTAACCCATGGCTTGCTCGATGAGGATGCAATTTCCTTTCTGTGAAGCCTTTTTGGCTCAAAAAGAATCTACTAACTGACAATAGGTTTAATTGAATATGTTGCTACATACAGGTATGTAAAAAAATTAATAAATAAATAAATAAAAAAAATAATAATATTTGTTTGCCTTCACTTCTGCAGATCTAGAAACTTCCCATTTGTCAAATTTAGTGCAAAAAAAAAAAAAATAAATAAATAAATAAACCAACAACCCTCGGTAAAATAAACCAACAACCCTCTGTAAATGGACAGCAATGTATACCTGGTACAGAATTATAAATAAACAAACTACATACAACAGAAGAAAAAAAAAAAAAGCCCTTTTCTTAAAAAATACAAATATAAATAAAAGAAAAAAAGAAAATAATAATAATGATAATAATAATAATAATAATAATAATACAACTTTTCTGTTAACTGAATTCCTTCAGTCATGCTCAATTAGCATTGCATGAGACATTTAACTCCATTGTAATGCAAGTCATATGTCAATTGACCTGGAAGTTCTGATACTGATTACATTTGGTTCTCATTGGTATAGAGTTCCCTATGGATGGCAGGGAGTAGCATTGGGGAAACATAACTTCAAATAAAAATAATGTTCTTCAAGATAAAATAGTGACTTTGGCAGTGTGGGGGCAACTGCTAAAATGTGTTTTTAACAAACCAGCCAAGAAAAAACATATTTATATATACAATTGTGAGAACGTAGAATCGTAGAATTGAATGTGAATAGATCCATTCATACTGATATCCTTCATGCTGGAAAATACATTATCTTGCCAGTTATAGATCACACTAAATGGTTTTAATACTGAACTGAATAAATTCCCTAGGACAGGTTGTACTGTAATATCCACCATACATTTTCACCATGCGTATAGATGATGTGTGCATTCAGGAATTCTGTATCATCTCTTAACATTTAGTTTAAAGCTTCTCTTAGTTGTTACTGCAGTAGAGCCTGGTCAAGAAGGCACTGGCCTTGCTGAGCCTCATAAACCCCAGAGACATTTCAGTGAAGTTCTTCAATACAATGAGGACTCTATCATCCTGAAACATCTACTGCTTACAAGAGTTGATATAATTCAACTTCAGCCTCTTTCAGTGTAGATGCTGACAGCTGGATTTACTATGTATACAATTTTCCAGTGCTAATATGATAAGCTCAGTGAAGTCCTTCTAATGAAATCAAACCTTATAGAAAAAACAAAGGAAGTGTGCTCAGGTTACCGTGTTTAAAGTTGTGAGACTTTTGGAAAATATTGAGAAAGAAAGGTTTAAAACACAAACATCAAAGCGTATTGTGCTAGCTTTCTATATTTACTTTGGCTTGTGCCTTTTAATATTCACATTATTGTTGGTGTTGATATTAATGCTGATCGCAATGCAAAATGTTTTCTTTTATATATATATATATATATATATATATTTTTTTTTTTTTTTTTTTTTTTTTTTTTCAACATCTAATTAAAGCAGTCAAGCTCTGGGTGGTGCAATGCAAACTAAAGTAGTAAATGCTGAAGGATCTACTTAATTCATTACCATTTACCCCACTAGAGGTAGGGGGGTAGAGCTCAAAATACAATAGCGACACATCATCTGACATGTGGCACTGTTGTAGACTACAGGAATTCCATCAGTTCCTGTAATCCATTGCAATCCAATGAATAACACACTCTGTTCTTTTCATTAATGGTTGTGGGCTGGCTGCACAGCTATAATATTGATATGATCCATGTGAATAGGCATGTCAAATTTTCAGTGCATTTCTAGAGGGCTGGCTGGGTGACACATTGGTTGTGGCTGGAGGCCTGCAGGTGCATTGTAACTATCACTATACATGTGTATCAGTACACAGTCTATAGACAGCCAGTCTTCCAGTGCAGGAGCACAAGCTGCATTACCATCATCTAGATGTGTCAGCTGAGCCCAGAGGCCTTGGGGTGTCTCTTTTAAAAAATCGAACATGACCGTGTACCAGAAGAGTGAATTGGAAATGAAACACTAACCATTTTTAGGTCTCGTTTATAAAAGACTTTATGATTCAGCAGCACTGAGAAGAAAAAGCACTTCTAGTATTCAGATGCACTGTAATTAAAAAAGTGCTAATGAGCTATGCATGAAGTAATTACAAATTTGACTGAAAACAAATTAAATTGAAAACGAATGCCTTTTTAATTCCCAGCTGGAGAAAAATAATAATAATTTAAATAAAAAAATAAAAAAATAAAAAAAAGCCTTTTTTCAAAAGCAGTTTAAAATTGGTTCATCATTTTTGTTGTTGATTTCTGTATTCAAATGGTCTTTATAAAGTGTTGTGACCTCAGGATAACTATTTGTCTAGTAGTAATCTAAATGTAGTCACATATCCGGAGGGATCAACCACAGGGGCCAATTTACTGGCACAGTCGACTAATGCTCAGTTTAATGCTACTAAATCACACATTCCCCATAGGCTGTTTCAGATGACCATAAAATTAAAGTAGAAACTATGTGTTAGATATGAATGTGTGGTTTCAGCGAAAGGAATGCATGTGCAGAAATATTTTTTATCACGCTCTTTATTTCTAATAGACACATTTCCATCATTTTGTGGGGCATTACATCTTAATCAAAAATACATGGACTCCAGTTTTCTTAACTGTGACTATATTGCAGAGAAATGAGGCTCTTTGTTTTAAATTAGTTAAAGGAATACAGTTCACCAAAAATCTAAATTTGCTGAAAATGCACTCCCCCTCAGACCATTCAATATGTAAATGAGTTTGTTCCTTCATCAGAACAGATTTGGATAATTTTAGTATTACATCACTTGATCACCAGTGGATCCCCTGCAGTGAATGTGCGCCGTCAGAATGACACTTTAAATAGCTGATAAAAAACATTACAATAATCAACAAGTAATCGATATGACAATCAGTCCATAAATGAAATGTTGCATGTCTGTAATAAACAAATCCACCATTAAGGCATTTTAGCTTTATTCCACAATCACACAATCTTGAATGCTATTACTTGTTTACTCTTGTGTACTCATGATAAACTTCCTCAACCTTTCTCTCTCACCCGTATAAATATGCTGTGACCATAGAAATGTCAGCAGATTGCAAAATGTGTTATAAGGAATTCCACATGAACTAGTAGAGCACATTCAATTTAAGCATATTATGACCTGATTTTCTTTCTTTACAGTTTACAAAATAAGTCTCTAGAGATGTGTATGAATACCAATGTCATTTTATTAAAGTAGATGTGTGTCACCATAGTCATAAAGTAAGTTTGGCCTATATTAGTGAAATTTATGTGCATGAGGTGTAAAAAATAAAATAAAATAAAATGATAATATAATAATAATAATAATAATAATAATAATAATAATATTATATATATATATATATATATATATATATATATATATATATATATATATATATATATATATATATATATATATATATATATTATTTTTTTTTTGTATATTATGTAAGATATATTTATATTGTTGATCAAATGTAAAAAAAGAAAAATCCGTATCCCTGTTGCATTAGCATAATATTTCCAGTGTATTGCATCAGTTTATCTCTATTTTTATTTAAAAAAAATGTATTTAATATTTAGCTTTATCTGTATATTATTTGGTTTAGATTTGTTGTGTGTGTGTGTGTGTGTGTGTGTGTGTGTGTGTGTGTGTGTGTGTGTGTGTGTGTGTGTGTGTGTGTTTTAAATGCTTCGTGTGCGTTTTGAGTAGAGAGATTAGATTTCATGTACAGGGTAAAGGTAGATAGACTGCAAGTGCAATCATGATCCGTCATGGTAAATTGGGAAAACAAATGCATAATCAATGGGCCTGATATTGATGAGGTGCTTTCTTTGTAAAGCAAGTAAATTGTAAATATTGTGTGTCCTTCATCTAGAATACAAAATGATGGATGGATTAGAATTATTTCTATTTTATATTCTATTAGTGAAAATAAAGTATGATATAACAGCCCATCACAGAGGTATTTGATGGTTGTGGTGGGCACCAGGTAAAATTATTCCCCAGCAGACTGAGCTCGAGTGAGACAGCATATCCGTTGTTCATATGCAGGCCTCTGGGTAAAAGTTCAACAATGAAATACTTTGTGCATTCAGTGTGTTGTTTTAACTGTGGGACTGCCTTTCCGCCGACTTTGAAATGCTACACTCAGACAGTCAGAGTATCCTGGTTAAGCTGAGGCGTAATTTGGGTCATACTTGAAAATCCTCTGTTATCCTTAAAAATGTTGCCTATTTCCAGTTGCCTGCAAAAAGACAACAATGCCGGAGTTTAAGTTACATTAGCAAGGTATAAGCTGAAATGGAGAGTGGAACATGATCCTCAGCTGTGTGCCTGCGTTTATTTAGCAAGTCTGGCCGGAGGAGACAGACCATAAATGTCAGCAAGGGGGGACTGTGTTTTATCTTCTTTGGTGCAGTGGATCCATGCATGGGATGGCATTCATTAGACATTGTAATAGCTCAGTTTCAGTCTTTACAGGTCACCATTCTTTGTCTTAGTCAAGCTCTAAATGCACGTTTTACTTAAATTACAGCGTGATATAATTTAATATTTCTTGGTTCTTGGTGGCTGCACTCCCAGGACATCAATCTGGTTACACTTACACATATATAGTTTGTATCTGGGATCGACCACTTGGCATTGAATTCAAATTTGTGTTTCTTTGAAGTCACACTTAAATGTTTCATTCATTTCAGTCTAACTTGAATAGGAAATGGGTGATTTTCTGCTGTTTTAACAATGCTTTCTTCGCAAATTTGTACCAGTTTTATTAGAGGGCCTCAAAGAATGAGGAAACTGAAAGTGGTCTTTGGCAGGCTATGATTACATGGCATTCTGTATGCGTTTTGTGGTTTGCTACACCCCATTTACCTTTTGCTACTTAAAGGCGAACACCTTGCTGCATACAAGACCAACAAGTGACAAACTAGTAGACTGAAGGTAACTTGCAAAGATATACAGTTTGAACTAGGGCTATCACAATATAAGATTTTAAATGCATGATTATCTGTATTTAATGATTCTGTGTTTGCTGAAATTAACATTGGCAAACAGCATTACAAACTTACATGGTTGGAATTACATATCTGACCTGTGGTTAGAAGCATCGTTTCTTGTTAATATGACATGTGGACTTAAATGGACAGTTCACCCAAAAAGGAAAGTTTATTATTTACGCATGTTATTACAAAACTCAATTATTTGCAGCCCAGTCCGAAATTTCATTTAGGAGCTGACACTCTTATTAAGGACTTGGGAATGGTGCGTGTTGCCTCAACGTGGGTTTGTTGCACCTCACATGGAGATAAGCCTTGCTTTGATTTAATGCGGGGAGCTGCTTCCTGTCTCCCCTCCTCAAGTAGGTCACAAATGGTCTCTCTGCAGACTCTGAGAATAATCCCATGTCTTCGTAGTCTGGGGGATTGTGATGGGAAGGGGGAAAAAAATCCCCTTTTCCACTGATGAAGCTCTAAACCCTAAATATTCTGTACCAACAGTTTGACAACTTTGTGAAAGGTAATTTGTGCTCACATGCGGCAATTTGCATAATATGGTACAAAGGGAACGTTTTTAAATAATTGCCAGCGAATTGAGTAAATGTAAGTGTGAGAAGTGTACATTCTAGAGGGCCTGGAGTTGTAATAACATCAGCCATGTATATATTCACGCCGGTATGGTGTAACAGTCAGTTTCCTCACTTTACACAGAACTGTAATTAACCTGCCTAGGTTCGAGAAAATTTATTATATCACTAGACACGTGTTTGTGTCATAGTCTCGGTCAGATGGTGTATAACCCTGGGGAGTCGTGTAATAGCCCTGCATCCAGGTGGGTGTATTGATTAAAGCTGTACTGCGCTTGGAAATATGTAAATCTGGGCTAATTAGTTTTCATTCACAGAGAAGGCCAGTGTCTGAAATGCCATTTCCAGGCTAGCTGAATAAAAGACAAGCCTGCTGCTTGATCACAAAAATCATTTACAATGGCAGAGAGCGAGAGCGGGTAAGAGATGGAATGTTCTTTAAACAAGATTTTAAATCTGATCCCCATTATCATAAGTAAGCAGCAGTCATTAAGGAGCATATAATATATCAAGACTGAGCGATTAATGGAGCTGGACCTGATAAATTCCTGTTTTCCATCAAATCATTGGGTAAGGTTAGTCCAACACTCACATAATTAGCTTACACCGTTGAGGAGTGATTAATATTTGTTGTGTTGCTGGAAATAAGATGGATCTAGTGGTAATAGAATGTGTCGCAAAGCTATTAACTGAATATATACACACTACTGTCCAAAAGTCTGGGGTCATTTTTTTTTTTTTTTTATTATTATTATTATTTATTTATTTTTGCAAGAACTCTGTGAAATATAATGTTGTGAAATATTATTTATATTAATATTATTTTAAAGTTTAATTTAACTTTTAATACATTTTAAAATATAATTTATTCCAATGATGGCAAAGCTTAATTTCCAACAATCAATGCTTTAGTCTTCAGATCATACATATGATCCATCAGAAATCATTCTAATATGCTGATTAGAAACATATAATCACAGTTGAAAAATAGTATACAGTCATATACAATAAATTCAAAGCAAACTTCTGGCAACACCGGCATTACATTTTCGGACTATAGAGACTCTGGTATTAATCAGCCTTGACACAGAGACAGGGACCGATGCCCGACAAAATTTTATTATTTTTATTATTACTATAACAACAAGCTTTTATTTCTCAGCAATATTTAGATAATGTAAATTAAGTACACAATATAAGATACCTCAATAAAAGATTAAAAAAAAGAAAACATGAATAAATTATAAATAAACACTGTCTAACAAAAAGTGCAAAGTACCAAGTAGAAAAAAAAAATAATAATTCACAAATAACTTGTATGGAGATTTTTCCATCTACAGATTTCTCCAGGACCTTCTTTTCTCTGTAAATTAAGGGTGTACTGTATTGCTGAAAAACACATTCCCTACCTAGCAGTCAGGTGTCCATATGCACAATGGCACAGATCCCTGAACAAGGCCATATCTGCAGACCAAACTATTTTGTAGAAGCAACTTTATTATTATTATTATTTAACTAGCACCAACTACACCACTTTATGTACGAGAAGCCGCAAAAGACACTGGGTGCAAGTGGAATGCAAAAAACATGGTGACGTTAATTTTTATGTAAATATAATAGACAATATGTTACACAAACAAAAATAATTTTGGTCATGTACATAAACTGTGCGATAAGTTGATATCTTGTGTATTTTGACAGGCCGAGCCAGAGTGGAAAAGTCTGAAAACGACACCCTTGCATTTTCGTGTGTACAGCCAATCCATATATTTTGTGAATCTATGATATCACCACCCCACATCTCAACCCTAGTCAGACACCGCTACGTCATGTAACAGCAACAACAACAACAACAACAATGGCGGACTACATGCTAGTCTTTGTGCCTGAGAAGCTACTGAGCCTATTAGCTTTAATAAAGCAAAACCAAAAATTACTAAATTAATTGTATAAATTTGTATACAGCACACAAGGTTTATGGACATGCTCCAAGTCTTCTCCATTTTTAGTGTATTCCTCTATCAGCACCACAGCACCATATACCGGTCTGGCATCGACTTCAGTGGTTCTGTGTATATGTGTTTACGGATAGGAAAAGCTCTGGCTTCGTGTGGATATGGCCAGTAACCTACGTAAGAGTACGTAGGTAGCATGAATACTTGTTGTGTTGAGGAGCATTACATGTCAATCACTATTCTGAACTGAAAAAAAAAAAAAAAAACTGCAATCTTCATTGGAAAAGTTTATGATGAAATAATCCGGTGAAAAATCTCAGAATCCACTGATAAACCATCCGGCTGGATCCCTACACCTTCCCAGCTGGCAAAATCTGTTTCATCTTAAAAAGCTAAATCCTTCCCCATGCCACCATGGTCCAAACAAACACAGATACTCTAGTTAAAAGCTTTGAGGATCAGGAAGAAAGCCTCAGCCAGGCAGATAGAGTTTCTTTTTAAAGACCTGCCGGGATAAAAGTGTTACAATCAGCGGGAACAATCGCAAGAATATTCCGGGAACCTTCAATCCAAGGGGCAGGGTAACGGGCACGGCGGTCCATTTCATCCATCAGGGCTGATGCGTGCAGGAAAAGGAGTCCTTTGTTAATCAGGTTAGGCCTCTCTCTAACCACAGCACATCTCCTGCATCGTCTCTCAAATGCATCCATCTTGGGCTGGAGAGGTAATGTGTTCCTAAGTGAGTTAACGCACTACACAAATTCAAATTGGTCCTTAAACATTACATCACTCTTTAGATCTCATTATTAATTAGCTGGGATTATGCTTCAGACGTTGTGTTTTGAGTGCCTCAAGGTTATCAGAAGAGGTCCATTCATTGTGTGCTGTATTTAATTTCATGTGTTTAATTAATATATAGCAGACTTTTAAAAGCCTACCAAAAGAAGACGTTTCATGAACCACATATGAACGTTTGCTTTTCAGCTCTGGTTCATTTTCATATGAGGATCCATATCTCAGAGAAAACAAAAGTGCAGTGGTGAATGGTCAAAGTCTGCACTCATATGTTACTGATGCTCTTTTTTTTTTTAGGTTAATTTGTTATGTGAGAGACTATGTGGCCCATTTTCTTGGTAGTCTGATTTGAAAATATATATTTGCAGATCCTTTGTGGTTAAACTGTAACATTTGTTTCTGTTTCAGCTACCTAGCCAAACTCTGAACACATTTACAGTACATGCATACCAATACACCAATAACTACCAAAAATCTGTTTATTAAAATATCTTGTAACTTACAAAATCTCAGCCGAACACTTATAGAGATCCATATTCTCCCGTTATATATGCAGTTTCTACAACTGTATTTTATTTCCAATTTCTACTTATTCCATTAAAGGAAGACGGTTTAATGTCTTGACACATGACCACGTGTCGTCGACTTATTAGTCGTAATCAGTTCAGGAACGTGAATTATAAACACACTCAGTGAGAGGCCTGCTCCTGATATACCCCGAAATCCACGTCAAAGAAGATGACCCAGAGCAGGCTACCTGCTACATTATTGTCATGTACCATTGGTAATTTGAAAGTGGTTAACAGCCATATTTAACCCTTTCAGAAGTTTGCTTTGGGAATCTGGTCGAAAACAAACTCTGAACGAAAGTAAATAATTATGTCTCACCAGTTCATTCTCTGAAGTTGCTTGAAGTATATTAAAGCCTTTAAGTCCTAGATTTATGCCACTGGAATCAGATGGATCCACTAAAGGGGTTTTAAATTCTCCAAAACACAACCCTATTTCTTTAAAATACAGTATGTTATGCTATTGATTCACAGTAAATGAAAATGTATTTTAGCCAACATGGTTAGAAAGCATTAATGTTGCCAAAAAGGTACACTGTAAAATCCTCTGCATCTCAAATTTGTTTTCAAACAGACCATCACGATCTAGTGCAGTTAGTGGTGTTTTTTTCTTACTAAAGCATAATGGTAATGAAGGTCAATGGTGCGAGACAGGAAAGATGATACTGGCCAATTCTACTTGTTTTATCGAGACAGCTTGAGCACTTTATGTTCCTTGAACGCGTTTGTTTTAAATACACCCTACACCTAACACCCTAAAGTCTGGCCTCCACATCTTTGAAATGAGATCTGGAAGTCTTCAACCCTCTCTCAGCCCACTTTCCTGCTGTGTAGTGGACTACTGGGGGTTACTCTGAGACTTTGAACTCTTTCTCCCATCCCAAATCTTTTGTGCATCAGTGGCCTCTTCATATTAAATTGTCTTCAGTCTGCAGCAGTGTTAATTTTGACACAAAATTTTAATTTAGTTTTAGTCTTAGTCTTTTGACTATAATTCTTTTTAGTTTTAGTTAAGTTTTAGTCATCTGATTTGTTTTAATTTTAGTCTTATTTTATTCGATTAAAATTGCTTAGTATTTTAGTCGACTAAAATTGCTTGGTATTTTAGTCAACTAAAATAAGACTAAAATCAATAACAGATTTACTAGACAATTTTTTTACAGCTGGTATAGGAAACAAACTTAACCAAAATATAAAAAACACAAATTCAACTTTATTTCAACACAACTGTGTCTTTATTTCGATTCAAAAGCTTTTATGCAGCAACAAACACTGTCATGATAATGTAAACAATAACTAGCTGCCAACTGACCATCAATAAAAGAAAAATAACGTTAGGTCCAGGACCTTAAAGCTTACAGCTGAGCTGAACAATAAGTGCATACATTTAAAGTAAATATTTAATAAGTTGGCAGCTAGGTGGATAAAAAAAGTAACAAGATTTTATAAGGTATTCATTTGTCTAGCAATATTGTATGTTTTAAATACTACAATATTGCTAGATTTGTATGTATAATGATAGGATGTGAACATTCATGTTTCACATGACTAATATAGAAATATTTGTGATATTGTCAACAAGTAGAACATTATAAAATATACTAAACATTAGTATTAATCAAATGTATTTATCATGATATTACGTATTAGTATTGTGCTCTCATCTAATTTGAAGAAGGGGCTATTTTACAGTACTTTTCAGTTCGTAATATTTAATGCTACAACATCTACGCACTGCAGTCTTCCAATTTTGCTTAGCTCACTAAACAAAAGAACATCGTTGTGAAATTACATTTGAGAAAATGTCCGGGTGGCTCGTCTGTAAATGTCTTTTCAAATAGGTTGTGTTCTTGCCACGAATGAGCGCTCCGCGTGCTTTACACTTCGTTTTGTTTTGTTCGTCGTCAAACGTGAAGTGAGCTGTGGACATTTTGTCGCTCTTTTAGACATCACCTCTTCGAATGCCGTCTTCCAGGGAGCTCATTTAAAAACTGAAAACCTTCGCTTCACGTCTCAATAAGTCAGGCTCTGATTGGTTCTCTTCTCTCATGCAGTCTGTTCTGTTTTGCCGGTTCTTTTGCTCATTCCTCGCATCTCTCCCGTCTGCTGATTTGATTTTCGTCACAGTCTATTTTCGTCTCGTCCTTTATTCGTTGACGATAATGTCAATCAATTTAGTCATAGTTTTAGTCTCCATCAGTGCCTTCTATTTTAGTTTTCGTTTCGTTTTCGTCCGCAAAAATATATTCGTGACGAAAATAATGACGAAAATATTTAGTCAACGAAATTAACACTGGTCTGCAGGCCATGTGTAAGATAATTAATCTCTCTCTCTCTCTCTTTCTCTCTCTCTCATACCTATTCTTTGTGGCATGAGCGAAACAAGCTTGCATAAAATAAAATGTATTGAAGTGTACTGTACTGTGCATGAAGAGGTGTGTAAAATTTTAAAATAATGTGAAATCTGAATCAACTAAAGTACAACGAAGGCTGAGCTGATGTTTTGGAATATGTACAGTACAAATAACCAGATGCCATTATGTCATATATTTGAACTTAGCAGTATAAATAATTACCAGCAAATTTGAAATGTGTAACTTTAATTCACTAATGTGTAATAGTGTGAAAACTAAATTAATTTTATAGTTAAATTGGCACTGATAATATAATGCTATCCAGGGGCTTTGTGCATAAACATGGGTTTCATATGAAGGGATATTAATTAGATTTTATTTTCTAGAACAATATGAGGGTGAGTAAATACATTTTAAATAAAGATTCTTGTCTCCTGATGCCAGTCAACAGTGAAATCCACTTCCTGCAGTACTAACTTCACTTTTAGTTCACTAAAAGTTCACTTTTACATGGGCATGAACCAACAATTTTAACATCCTAGATTCTTATGATTTGGTAAGCATCATCAATGTAGAAGTACATAATTTGCAGAACATACAGATGTCCATCTTCTGAATGCAACAGCAACACATATTATGTGCTGTCACACATTTTAATTAAAAACTACTTTTCTCTGAATCAATCATTTTCCATATTGAGAAAAGCTGAAAATGATATCCTGGTGGCTTGCGGGTTTTTAGTAACCCTCCACTGTGCTAACAGAAACTGTAAAATGATGCAATTCTAGATAAAATAGCTCCTCATCAACTTCCCAGGAGACAGTGTGACAGTCAGACCGTGACACATAAACTGCAGTAAATAAAAATTCTAACTCAATTTCTGGCATTACACCAATTCAAACCTGTGATGACAATTTAAAAAGCAAATCATCTTGTATTTACTCTGAAAATGCGGTCATACGTTGTGGTCATATTTGTGGTCATGTCTCAGGATTGACATATCAGTATGGTGGTTTAACCAGAGCCTTTACTGTAAACTTTCTGCCCCACAAAGCATTCAGAGGGGTGATTATTAAATATAAGAAATATCATAGCAAGTGAAACAAGAGAGCCCATAAACCTGGCAATTCAAGTTCATTACTATTCCTGTTACAGTACCCACAGAGAGGGGGGTGAAGAAATACCTTTCCAGTACCTATTCAATGCCCCAGTTCCGGGAATCAATGTGAAACAGTGAAAGTTTTCATAATGATATTTACCCATAAGACTCAGTAATCTGTTTACATGGCTTTTAACTCTGCCTTTGGAAAGTGCTGTTTTAGTACACTCACTGGGTGTTTATCGCTATCTCACCACTATGAATATTTTTATTTATAAAACCATGCATGTGAATCTCACTGCTCTCGTCCTGTCACTGCTTGTCCATTTAGCAAGAAAAAAACAAAACAAAACAAACAAACAATGCATTCATTCGTTTTCTCGATGTAGCCATGCATCTGTGCCAAATAATCCAGCTCCCAGTTGAAACACTGCAAGTCCATGCAACAGCTGATGAATATATAATCATATAAACTGACAGATAAAAAAAATAATAATAATAATAATAATAATAATAATAATATTAATAATAATAGTAATAATAATAATAATAATAATAATAATAATAATAATAATAATAATAATAAAATACTTGTAATCTGAAATCATTATGTAATCAACAGTTGTGTTACGGCATTACTGCTGTAACTAAAACCAAGAGCACATACTGAATATCGATTGTTGTTCTTCCCTCTGTTTAAAAAAGGAAATCAATTTATGACAAAACATTTAATAGTAAAAATATATATAAAACTAGAATAGGGCAGTTTGTCAAGACAAACTCTGAATGTTGGCTTCAAAATCATTTATCTGGAAGGTTAAAAAAAATAGTTTGCAGAGTAGCCTGGTTATGTTTAAGTTTGAAGTTGATTTAAAGTTTGAAGGTCATATAGTGTAAATTGTGTAATTTATATGCAGTTACTATGGGGTTGCCAGGGTGTCTGGTGGTGGTTATTAGGAAGTGTCCAGGCAGTGAGCGGTATTTGCTAAGCTCTTTTGGGTGGTTGGGGAGTTGCCAAACAGTGATTGCTACTGTTTTAAAGGGATCATATGATGCAATTTAATGTTTTCCTTTGTCTTTGGAGTGTTAAAACTGTGTGTGCATACAGAAGATCTGTTAAGTCACAAAGATTTCTCAAACACAAAAGATATTCTTTATAAAAGTGAACATTCATCCATGCCTTTCTAAAATGCATTGTTCAAACACGCCTCCCACATATCTTCGTCACTGTGTGGGAAGAATTGCACAGCACTGCCCAAATGTATATACCCAAAGAAAGAAGTCGTAACTTTTATTGTATGAACATGTCGTGGAGACGCTGTGTTTCATTGCGAAAGCCAAACTACATTGTTTTGCCTTCCAAAAGAAGACGCAACTAGAAATCTGTAGTTAGGTATTGTTTACAAAACTGTTTCAGAACAATACAAACCACATTTTTGAGTGTGTGCAGCACATTTTACAGAGGAAAGTTTCCTGATCCTTGTAAGGGGGGGTAACATTTCCGTCACACGTTAAGGAATTCAGCCAAACACAATGCACTAGATAGCTGGCCAGTCAGAGCACACTGTGCTTTTTAGAACAATGAGCTTTTGCGAAAGACGTTTCAGAAAGTTGGGGGATATGTATGTGGAAAATAGTGTGTTGTTTTAACCTTAAACCGTGTAAACAGATTGCATTAAATCAAATACACAAAATAATGTTCTTTTCAGCAATGTCATATGACCCTCTTTAAGCGTTGGGGTGTACTGTGGTGAATGTGGCTGGAAAGCATTACATTTCGAAATATTGGTCTTAACCCAAGTTTGTACAATAGCAGTTTGTTGTCTTTGTCAAGTGAACATAATAAACAGACACAAATGTTGCCATGGCTCTTTCTCTCCGATTACACCCCCGCTGTCTCTTTCTACCCTTTTCTTTCTTTAGCCTGCCCCCTCCATCCGTTTGTTTGTTCTCTTCCGGGAATTTTAGGACTGTGTGATTAAATGTAAATATCAGCATTTTCACTCTCTTTCTGTTCATGTGAGTAGAGGTTTGAGGCTCTCACCACACAAAACTTTAAAGATGGCTTCAAAAACAAACAAAAAGAAGTACATCTAAATTAATATCATTAAACAAAAAAATAAAATAAAAATGATGTCTAGACTTTCTGATATTGTGGATTGTGCACTGCTCCATGCACAGACTCAAGGACATGTGGTCTTAATCAGAAGCTCCAAATTGATATAAGATGGAGGCAATAAAAAACGCATTCTTTCAACATTTAATGTTTTATTTATTTATTTTTGCTTTCAGTTTTAAAATGAGAATTGGAGGAGATTAGGGGGTTTCTGTGGCCCTCCCCAACCCACTTGATGAATGAGTGAAAGAAGCGATGGAGACAGTTCACCTTCTCTGTGCTTTATTTCAAGGAGACGTTTGATGATTGTTGTCAACTACAGCTAACCAGATTAAATGACAGCCTGGGTATTAGAATTAGCTTTTACCCTTTACAGCTTGCTGATGATGAAGCTGTTGGGGGAAGCTTCTTGGGCTCATGGCAGATGTGTAAGGTGAGCTCTTCACTGTCACTCCATCATTGTTTGACAGAAGTGTGACTAGAGCGTGGGAAGCACAGATAACATACTCACAAAACTCAACAGTCACCTTGAGCTCTCCAGCCCACTGGGAAACTACCCATCTATTTTATTTTACCAATTATGATACACTACATGGACAAAAGTATGAGGGTATGTACTTCTAATAAATGGGCTTGACAAGGCCTTTAATTCCAGTGAAGTCAAATCATAATGCTTCTCCATGCAATGACATTATAGAAAGTGTTCTCTAGTTCTTTAGATGCCAAACTCAAATATGTTGATCCCAAAGTGAAGGGAATATATTCTCAAAATAATTAATATATATGTTATCTTTGATAAATAAATAAATAAAAATAAAATAGAACATACACACTTGGTGAATGAGCATGGCGACTGTCAGCCAGACCTCATCACCCAACATCAGTGCCTGATTTCACTGGTGCTTTTGTCTAAATTAGAGTAGATCTCCATAGCAATGTTCCAACATCTACTATAAAGCCTTCTGAGAAGAGCGGAAGCTAACCAACCCTCTATCAAACCAAGTGATTTGAAATCAAATACTCAACAAGCAAATAGGGGGTGTTGTTTGGGTGTTCATGTTTTTGACCATATACTGTTTAAGAGGAGTTCTTTTCCCATTGCCATAGATTAGACTGATCAATGAGGCAGTGGTCCTCCAAGGGACAGCATCTCTTTCAATAACAAACCCTAAACCTCATTATGTTTAATGCTTCAGTTAGGAACTATTTATTTATGTTTGAGTGTATACAGTGGGTATAGAAAACCCTCCTTTAAAATAATCACATTTTGTATCTTTGGAGCCTGACATGAAGATGGACACTGTTTTTGTTTTATCCAGATGTATCTACTCGGTGGAACATCCACGTGAAAGATATAACACCAATATGTTAAAATTTATTTATTTTTGCTTTAATTACTGCATTTAGTCTGCTGGGATTCTGTGTGTCTCTACTAACTTTGCACATCGAGACTAGCAATATTTGCCCTCTCGTCTTTGCAGAACTTCTCAAGTTCAGGTAAATGTGATGGTAAGTGTTTATAATCTGCAGTCTTCAAGACATTGTACAGATTGTTAATTTGGTGTACGTCTAAACTCTGACTATAGGCCATACAAGGACATTCACCTTCTTCTCCTTCAGTCACTGTGTGCTCAGTTTTGCTGTGTGCTTTGGGTCACTGTCATGTCGAAAGGTAAACCTTCTTCCCACTGACAACTTTCGGCCAGAGGACAGCAGCTGTTCCTCAAGAATTTGATGGTATGTTGCCCCATCCATGTCTTACTTCTATCCTGACAAGTGCTCCAGTCCCTGCTGCAGAGAAACAACCCCAGAACGGGACATTACCCCCTCCATGCTTTACTGGAGGGATGCTGTTAGTTGGGAGTTGTATTGGATTTCCGCCAGACATTTTGTTTGTTGTTGAAGCCAAATAATAAAATGTTTGTCTCATCTACCACCGAATCTTCAAGGTGTGTTTTGGCAAAGCTCAGTGGTAACTGCATGTGGACTTTCTTGAGTGTTTATTTTATTTTATTTTTTAAACCTCCCATTCAAGCCACATTTGTGGAAAATTTGTGAAATTGTTGTCACATGCACACAATGACCAGTCTTTGTTATGAATTCCTGAAACTTCTTCAGAGTTGATGTAGGTCTCTTGGTCATCTCTCTGACCAGTTTCATCCTGCTCTTTCATCAAGTTTGGAGTGAAGTCCTGATCTAGGGAGGGTCTGTGTTCTACCAAATACATTCCACTTATTAATAATAGACTTCACTTCCATCTCCTGACTTTTCCTCATCCACAACTTTTGACAGTGCCTTGCCACCCATAGTTGATTGTTTGCTTCAGTTGCACTACAAAGGACTGACAGGAAAGCTCTTTTTATTCTGAACGAATCAAAATGACCACAGCTGATCACAGAAGAAAGTCAAATAGTGTGCCATTGAGAAGGGGTTTAGCAACAAATAGTTGAGTTTGAAAGTCATTTTTGGAGTGGAATGATCCTATTTCCAACTATGTGATTCTTATTATTATTTATCTTTATCTTTCACTTGGATGTTGTAAGTTGCACTGACTAAATACAGCTGAATAAAACAAAAACTGTGTCCATCTTCATTTCAGGCTGCACAGCAACAAAATGTGACTATTTTAAAGGAAAGAGATGATTTTCTATACCTAAAGTATAATTCTGTGTTTGCATGTGTCTATGCATGTATGTATGTAGGTTGGCTAGTTAATTAGATAGTTATTTTCCAGTATTGGCAGACTTTAATCCATGCTTCTCTGACCCTGCCAGACCTGATCTGAACTATGGGAATATGTTCTCATTGCCCGTGGGAACCATGGCCTTGCTGAGGGCAGTGGATGACATCACTTAGGGCCGGCTGTCTGACTCTTTTTTATTTATTTTATTTATTTATTTTTGCCATATTTGATGCAGTTTGTGTTCTCACACAGTTTGTAGTAAATAGGCCACAGGGAAAACGGGCGGGGGAATTTATAAACCCCCAACATGCCATACTTAATTTTCCAAAGGCTGATCCTGACAGAATGATAATCAAGCGTTGCAGTGATTGGAAATATTTCAGCCCGCAGTAGCATTTTAATGCAAACAGCTTTAATTTGCACCGATAGGGGCAGTAATTGTATTTTGATTGGACATTAATGAAGATGCACACCCTCTGAGACGGACACAGGCAGTCATCTGTTTTCACGGATGCTCACAGACACTTACAAAACACCCATACTTTCCAGAACAAGTTTTAAATTGGTCACATGCAGCAACACATAGCCAGCAATTAAACATTACAAATCCTTCATCCTTTTCCAGCCACACCGCAAACACCAAAACGTCTGGACTAGAATCATAAGACTCAATGCCTTGTGGTGTGTTTAGTATTTTGATTGCTCTCATTAAAAAGACCAGGGCTTTTGCTCTTACTGTAATACCCGGCTATTCATTTATGGAATTTTGCTTCTAGATATTTTGCTTGTGTGTAAACATCTGAATCTGACATATCTGAGGGATTAATTAAGAAATATGGACATATTTTTTAATGAATCAGTTCCCGGAATAAATTGGTATAGCTTTCATATTATGATTGGGTTTTCTCTCTCTCTCTCTCTCTCTCTCTCTCTCTCTCTTGCTTCATACTGGCTAAGCTGTTCAGGCTAAGTATAAAATGAGGTCAGATGTGATGATGATAGGGGTGATTGTGTGTGTGGCTTTCTCTCTGCTCTTCTAAATGTAGAGGAATGTTAATGAGAAGCAGCCCGTGCTGAAATGTTCCACTCATCTTATGCCGCTCTCCTTTGAGCTCTGCCCTTGTGGCTGTCCCCTATTCATTTATCTCTCTCTTATTCCCACATGAACCCTTATGCCTGACCGCAAGCAGACTGCTCTTGTGACTCTTGTTTTATCTACGTGTGTATTTTACCCATGCGTTTAAGTACACTTATTTAGTATATTTTAAGTACTATGGTTTTAGTACCATTAAAAGGTGATGGTAATCGGAAGATTAGATGATAATACCAGTGTACTTTGATCTTTGACCCGATTTATATTTGATATTAAAGCATGGCTGAATTCTTGATTCAGAGTTCTGAGGTGCTGATTATCTTTTGATCATCACTGGGGGAAAGACATTTTTGTTTTGTTTATTTATTATTTATTTATGTATAATGCCATTCAACAGATATGTGGTTTTCCTCTTATGCTCACAGAGGCTGTATTTATATTTAAAAAATATAAATAAATAAATAAATAAATAAATAAATGAATGAAAAAATAAATAAATAAATAAATAAATAATAATAATAATAATAATAATAATAATAATAATAATAATAATAATAAATTAATAAGGTAAAACAGTAATTTATACCTTTGATGTCAAAGCTGTATTTTCAGCAGCTATTACTGCATTCTTCAGTCTCAAATGATAATTGGTGCTCAAAAAACATTTCCTTTTAATATTGCTGTTGTTGAAGACTTCAACCATGATACTTTTTTTCAGGATTATTTATTGAATAGAATGTTCAAAAGGACAATGAATGGAATTTCTTTGAAAATGAATTCTTTTGTAGCATTATACATTTCTTTTCTGTCCCTTTTGAACAATTCAATGTGTCCTTACTTTATTAAAGTGGTAGTTTCTTTCAGAGAGAGAAAAAAAAAAAACACACATCTTCTGACACATCATGATCACTCACCTACCATATTATCACAATAACTATTTAGCCTTTACTGACGATAATGCCGTTTGAATAATGCTTTTCATACAATCAGTGGTTTAAATATGTAGTTCTACACACAAAAGCATGACAGTTTTGTATGGTCAAAAAAAAAAAATATATATATATATATATATATTACAGCTAAACAAATGAGATTAACAAAAGTTACTGTTGAATTTTTAGAACTTAAGTTACATGCTTTAGTAAAGGCCATTATGGCATTGCTATTGTAACATCATGGTGCTTTTGTGTTATCGCTGGCACACAGTTTTTTTCTATTTACAATTCACCTCATTCAGTCAGAAACATTATTTAATCCTGTGACACCAAAACTTGAACTTTTAAGCTATTTTTATTTTTATTTTTATTAGTAATGTTAGCCAGATGACCTTCAGTCTAATCCATGGATTAGTGTGCAGTCGTCTGGTGTTGACATTGATCTGTTTTTCTCCGCGCCAGAAATGGTTAAATGATATGCCTTTGTGAAAGAGTGGTCTCCAGTCAGAGCAGACTCTAATAGAAGCAAAGACTGCTTTTATCCCAAAGATTGGAGTGCAGCTGCAAACAATTAGGATCTCAAGGAAGACAGGCAGATTACATTTGCATTTGTATAGCTCGTGTCTGTGGCAAATGTCACTATATAGCCGCCTCTTAAACTTCCACATTATTTGGAGAGGAGATCTATTAAATGCTAATGCTGGAAATATGATCCACATATATATATATATATATATATATATATATATATATATATATATATATATATATATATATATATATATATATTTTTTTTTTTTTTTTTTTTTTTTTTTCTGAAACAGATCAACAGTAACTGAAACCAGGTCATCCAATTTGAGTTCTGCTGAGAAATGTGCATAGATAATATGTATATTCTGAGTGAATTCTTGCCAGATGAAATCTCCCCACAGTGTTAACTTAGAAACACAGCAAATGTCCTCAGAAGACCACCAAGTTTAAATAAATTGTACAAAAACACACTGTTTTTTAATGACATTCCGAATCATCGAGAACAAAACTGTGGTCTTTCATCAATACTTTAATTAAGATTCAGTGGGAACAACAAACTTTTCACTTAAAGTAGTACCCAACAAAAAAGTCTGAGCTGATGACTGTATCTTTCACATCAGCAAAATAGCCTGTCTTGTCATTTTTGTGGGTTTCCATTAAAAAAGATGAAATCTTGAGTGCACACATACATGCAAAGTGATTTATTATGCCTGAAAGTAGTTTCGGAAATAGCAAATGTGTGTGCAAATGAATAGCACTGAAAAGCAGGTATTAATCTCATTGTGCATTGACTGCTTTCACTGTGGCAAAATAAAGACAAAACACAAAATACAGACAATCTCAATGCCGTGGACTGCTGACATGCATTGATGTGATATGGATTGTGGTTTTTTGTGTAGACACACAAAATCATTAAAACTCCATGTATTGTTGTATAAATAATTACAGTATAGTATAAGGGCAAAATATAGTTATATCTTCTTACATAAATATTTTTTGTATTGCCATTTAACTGACAGCATTCTTTCTTAGGGTCCATATATATACATATTTGTTTTCCAAACAAATAAAATTTTAGGTATAACAGTTTGTGTTGTGGTCCCATTATCTCAGTGTGTGATGTGTAGCTTATTTACATTACCATTCACGATTGTGGGCTCATAAGTTCATCATGTGGGCATCAAGGGCTATTTGCCCAAGAAGGAGAGTGATGACCTGGCCTCCACAGTCACCAGACCTGAACACAATCAAGATGGTTTAGGGGTGAGCTGGACCGCAGACAGAAGGCAAAAGGGCCAACAAGTGCTAAGCATCTCTCGGGGAACTCCTTCAAGACTGTTGGAAGACCGTTTCAGGTGACTACCTCTTGAAGCTCATCAAGAGAATGCCAAGAGTGTGCAAAGCAGTAATCAAAGCAAAAGGTGGCTACTTTGAAGAACCTAGAATATGACATATTTTCAGTTGCTTCACACTTTTTTGTTATGTACTGTATATAATTCCACGTGTTAATTCATAGTTTTGATGCCTTCAGTGTGAATCTACAATTTTCATAGTCATGAAATTAAAGAAAACTCTTCAAATGAGAGGGTGTGTCCAAACTTTTGGTCTGTACTGTATATATATATATATATATATATATATACAGCATCTAATGTGAGCTCTCTGTAACTCACTTTCTAGAGTTAATAGCTATATTTTCTCCATTCCAGTGTGAAAAGCCTGTTTGATTGTGCTCCTTCATGCGCCTCTCCGTTTGGGCCTCCATTATCATGTCACTTTGCTCTTTCTGTCACCAGGCCCTGGGGGCCAAGCAGAGAGGGCCAGTTCATTCCGTCAGTCTGCCAGTCCTGGAGGTTGAATTCTCATCTTAACCAAGCTCCAGACCTATAAGTCGTGAAATGAGGCGAATCATCCAGCTACTTAATTACAAAACAGGCTACTGTAACGCAGTGAGGCAGAGCCTTTCTCAACCCTATGCCGCAATAGATTTCATGAATGAAGAGCTCGTCCGGCACCCTGGAGGCCTGCAGTTCTCAAGCTGTGGTTCTACATCTGTTTACATCCTAAAACTGAGGCTGCTGATCCTGCTTAGTCATCGTTCTTCAAAGCCCTGCAGCTCATCATAGCACTCAGCTCTGCCCCTTGGCCCGTAGTTCAAAGTGTACATTAGGATTAGACCAGCAGCCCTGGAAGTTATCAGAGACTTTTATTGCTTTTATTCTTCATTCACCTGCTCTTTTTCTTCCCTTTTTGAGTTTCTTAAAGGAAGTATCTAGAGGATAAAAAAAAGTAGGACTTAGTACAGCTGCACCGTAGCACGTCTGAGGCACTTATGAGGTAGAGAATGTTAATTAGTTCCCCGTGTTTGCTGCCTTTAGCATGATTTCCATTTGACTCCCGCAGATTTCAGGATTGCAAAGGCTGGCATTAAAGGCTATAAAGCTTGGGCTCAGAGCATTTCTTAAGGAATCATTGCCTTTCACTCATTATCAGACTAATCAGTTGGCTGAGATGATAATGACTCTTATGTCTTCTGCTCTTGTTCTTTCTGCCAGTTGTGTTTATTTAGCTCCTAAATTTAAATGTCTAATTAGCTGGTTAGGCTCAATCACTTTTAGAATGGTGCAAATTGGCCGAAAACATGCTCAAATTGCTTTCTCACTTCTCTTTTGCTTAGCATGAAACAAACATTAGATTACACAAACCTCAACCAAGGGGATTCACAAACAGATTTGGTGAGATTGAGAGATTAATTGAGAGTTTTGGAGAACATTAGAGAAAGAAAAATTAAGGTGGGAAGGACCAAGCTGGGTATTTTCAGTGTTTTGCCTATGAACAGTTTTGGTAGGAAAGGTTTTTTTTTTTTCACTTAGATTATGTATCTGTGACCCATATATATATATATATATATATATATATATATATATATATATATATATATATATATATATATATATATATATATATATATATATATATATATATATATATATATATATATCTTTTTTTTTTTTCTTTTTTTTTTTTTTTTCTAAAACAAATGTAATATTTCAAAGGTTGTGTCTGCATTTTATTTTATTTGTAAAAATACTTCTAGATTCCTCAGTATAAAATATTGGATTTAATTTTTTTTTTTTTTTGGAATATGAAATATGTCATGTCCTGGTGCAACACACACAAAGGGATAGGTGAAAAAAAGACAGTAAACATCTTGACTCCCACAATTAGATCAAATGCAGAGTCTAATCTAATTTGCTTTTATTATTTTCTCAAGACTCCAAGCATCCAACTTATTAGATTCAGCCTTGTAACTGCTTGCCTTTCACGAAAGGTTAAAGAAGGTCTATACTCAATTAGAGACATGCAAGATGAATAATAAAACTGAAATTCTTCACTCTGTGGGAGGAACAAATTGTCTTGTTTTTATTTACAAAGGTGATCAACTTTGTGTGCTTTAACCATACTTGCAATGACTATCTGACTAACTAAATACAGTGTGTATAAATATAGTGTACATAATGTGTGTGAGAAAGAGAGAAATTGAGAAAGGAGTTAAAGGAGGAGGTTTTACTTGCTATTGATTTCAACATTTGCCTCCTCCCAGGAGAATCTCCCCTCCAGTATAAGTGCACAATGCCACTTTTAGATTACACACAGGCTTTTATTCACTAATATTAATCTGGCTTTGTTGTTACCACTGTGAAAGTGGACAGAGTCAGAGCGGAGAATGAAGACAGTGGCTAAATAAATAAGCAAAGCGCAGTGATTTAATAGGCATCAAGTTCAAGTGATTTTGATTCTGAACAAAATCACTCCTCAACCCCCCATCCCAGTAGTCACATATATTTTTATGGAAGAAAAACAGAAGAGAGAACTTGTGTTGTAGTTTTTGTTGTTGTTTTTGTTTTTTACTTTTTCCACCACCTTCCTTCCCTTGTGGCAAGGACTCAATCAATGTCCACGATATTCTTCCTACACCTACGAATCTTAACCAGTGGTTTGGAGATGATCCAGCATGCCCTCTCTGCCAAACCCCAGCAACTCTTAAGCACATCCTTACCGGCTGCAAAACCAGTCTGTCCCAAGACTGTTACACCTGGAGGCATAACCAAGTACTACGTCAATTGCCAGTCATTCTGGAAGGAAGGATATCTTGCATCAATGCCCTCCCTCACCCAACATCCGGACACTCACCCACTATCCCCTTCGTGAGAGCAGGGCAGTGCCCAGCAAAACCTGCCCCAAGAGTGGCCTCTTGGATGCCGCACGGGACTGGAAAATGCAAGTGGACCTAGATCAGCAACTCAAGTTTCCACCTGAGATTTTATACACCAATCTCAGGCCAAATATTGTTTTGTGGTCAACTTCACAGAAGTCCCTGTTCATCTTGGAACTAACTGTACCATGGGAGGCTGCAGTAGGAGAAGCGTATGGACGGAAAAAGCTGAAATACACTGATATTGCTTTTGAGGGAAAACAACTAGGTTGGTGTACACAGGTACTTCTGGTAGAGGTTGGCTGCAGAGTATTTGTTGCCACATCCATAGTCAGACTAGTGAATGTGGTGGGAGTTCGGGGACAGGCCTTCAGGAAAGCCATTAGATCACTGTCGGAGGCAGTAGAGCGAAGCAGCAGGTGGATCTGGATAAAGAGGAAGGACCCCAACTGGGCTGCAAAAAACAATAAGGAGGGATAATAGAAGAAGGGGGCTCACCTGGGATGCCAGGTGTTGCCTTTGAGCCCTCTGGAGGTGTCGTGGGCCTATCAACGAAACACCGGTGAAGAAGGGGTGCCCACCCCAAGACTCTGATGTCGTTCTTACCCCTCTCCCCACTTAAAATTAGGAAATGCTGATCACTAAGGGATATTAACATCAAGTCCTATGAGCTGAACCACCGGCTGTTTCCTTTCAAATGACTGTTCAGCACTATGCAGGAATTGTGCTCTGCATTCTACCAGACAATTTTACCACCAACAAATAGCAATCCATTTGGATGGAATATGTTTCTGCACAAACCCTAAAAATGCATGGTGCATTTAGTGAAGGAAAACATCTCTTGAGAGCACTACCGCTAGCAAAACGTAGCAGTTTAAAGTTCTTATTACTCTGCACAATGGCACAATAGTAAAACTGGGCCATCATATTAACTATTTAATAATTTTTTTGTGTGTTCACTTTACACTTTTACAGCCTCATGTTATACTTTGCAGTCACATTATTTCGATTTATTCTTTCCATCTCCTTATAAGAGTGAACTTGTGGAATACTCAGTGATGTTTTAAAGTCCTCTCCATCACTGTGGTGTCTGCTTGTTTTTATTACTTTGTTTTGTTTTATTTTTTATTGCAGAAGAGATAAGCTTAAATAGTGTGTTCTGGTATAAAATCAAATGACTTCAGAGTTTCCTTACTTTTTGCGATATGGGGGTCAGCTATGAACAGGACTTTTTACTTTAAAGGAACACTGTGGCTCTGAGACAAATGTTTATATTTTCACAAGCATGCACATAGGGCCTATACACGTGATCTACTCGAAAAGGCGGTTGTCTCATCCATAATGCTTTTCTTTGAATTGCTTGGCCCAATCATACACCAATTAACAACTCTAAATGGTTCCACGTGCAGATGCTTTCAAGTCTGGTATCAATCTAGCAGTTTGAATGGATTTAAATGGTAACATTTTTAGTAAACCCTTCTCATTCTCTTTATGTGGTAATTGCCTTTAACAGCCTGGATCTGGAGTAATTAGCTCCCTTTGAAACATAAATAGAACAGTAGTGATAGAGAAGAGGTGGCATTCTTCAACACGAGCCACTGCAACTCTCCTCGCCTTATTTTTAATGTACCATTCGGCCCATGAGAATATCAGTGCCGTTAATTATTCCTCTTTGGATGCTTTTAAGAGGCCTTGCCCATACAGACTGAGACTGTGCTACACACTTACTAAAATAGATTTACAGGCTTTAATAAAAAAAAAATATATATATATTTGTGGTTAAGCTCTTGGAGGGCAGTCCTTTGCTTATTAACAGGAGACTAGGATCTTATTTCAGCTTCTCCACAAAAGATGGCCAGAAATCACATGGTACAAAGTTTCAAAAATGTGTTTTTTTCCCTCACTGGGAATCACACACATGACAGTGGTGTGATTGCCAGAATGAGAGAGGGCAGTTTTTCCTGAAGAATTTCACTATGCATTCTTAAAAAAATAAAAAAAATAAAATAAATAAATAAATAAATATATATATATTTTTTTTTTTTAATTGAAATCTGGTTACCTCAACATCTATGGACCCTTTCCATTGCACAAAAGGTTATTTACTGGAAACGGGTTGCTCGGACTATAAAAATGTTATTCTAAAAAATAAAAAAGGTTATTTTAAGAATTGCTCACTGAAAGATTTTTTCTTTCTTTTTTTTTTCTTTTTTTTTATGGCATCACTGAATAATCCCCCCTTGTGGGACTCTTTTAAGGGTGTGCAGTTGAAATGTTGCTGCTTTAAAATGCACATATAATAACACAGCACAATGCTGACTAGTCTTGGAACTGAAATCTTGACTCACCCAAATCCTCCTAGTTTCTTGTTCAAATCTCACCCATCTTTTAAATTGTTTATTGGAAATCAACACATGGTCTGCCTACATCTCCCTTGATCAGATCAAATGTTTTGCGAACTTGGTTTTTAGTCTCTAGAAATAAATTATACTTTCATTCAGATCACCGTGTTGGCCTCACATAACTGGAAGAATTAAATTGAATATGCTGTTTCTTTCTTGAAATGCACTCAAACCCTTACAGAAATGATCATATAGCTTTCTCCACATAGTTCTATGTTTGTCTTGTTGTTAGGCTCTTATTAGTGCTTATAGGTTTTGACATAAAATATGATTTGTTTTGTGTCTATGGATAACAACATCGTACTGTCACAGATCGGCTTGGCTCGCTCACCACCCAGTCCCAGCGCACATCATCACCCGAATATTGATTAAACTCACCTGCACCTCATCTGCACCCTCATCAAACTGGCCTTATAAGCACACACCTAAAATAACTCGGTCTTGTTTGTACGAAGTGGACTTTTTATGCTACTCCAGCGAAACCTTAAGATCCTAACCTCCTTTGGATTCTTAACTTCTATGCTCTGCTCAAATGTCTGTCTTCTTCTTGTTGAGTATTGTGTTTTTCTTGACACACAAATCCGAAAACTAGTCAGTATCTGGTGTGACCACCATTTGCATAGAGTTGATCAGATCATTGACTGTGGCCTTTGGAATGTTGGTCCACTTCTCTTCAACAGTTGTGCCGAAGATGCTGGGTATTGGCAGGAACTGGAACATACTGTTGTATGCCAATCCGGAGCATCCCAAACATTCTCAATGGGTGACATGTCCAGTGAGTATGCTGGCCATGCAAGAACTGGGATGTTTTCAGCTTCCAGGAATTGTGTACAGATCCTTGCAACACGGGGCCGTACATTACGATGCAGTGATGGTCATGGATGAGTGGCAAAACAACGGGCCTCAGGATCTCATCACGGCATCTCTTCAAAATAGCATCAATAAAATGCACCTGTGTTCGTTGGCCATAACATATGCCTGCCCATACCATAACCCCACCGCCACCATGGCCCACTCGATCCACAACATTGACATCAGCAAACCACTCACCCACAGGATGCCATACACGCTGTCTGCCATCTGCCCTGTACAGTGAAAACAGGGATTCATCCGTGAAGAGAACACCTCTCCAAAGTGCCAGCTGCCATAGAGTGTGAGCATTTGCCCAAAGAAAGTTGGTTACGAAGACAAACTGCAGTCAAGTTTGGACACCCATGTGGATGACAAGCATGCAGATGAGCTTCCCTGAGCTGATTTATGAAAGTTTATGTAGAAATGCTTTGGTTATGCAAACTGATTTTTGCAGCTGCTGTCTTGGTTGCTGGTCTCAGACGATCTTGGAGGTGAAGATGCTGGATGTGAAGGTCCTGGGATGGTGTGGTTACACGTGGTCTGCAGTCGTGAGGCCGGTTGGATGTACTGCCCAATTCTCTGAAATGCCTTTGGAGATGGCTTATTGTAGAGAAATTAAATTCACAGGCAACAACTCTGGTGGACATTTCTATAGTCAGCATGACAATTGCACACTCCATCAAAACTCGCGACATCTGTAGCATTGTGCTGTGTGCTAAAACTGCACATATTAGAGTGGCGTTTTATTGTGGCCAGCCTAAGGCACACCTGTGCAATAACTGTGCTGTCTAATCAGCATCTCAATATGCCACACCTGTGAGATGGATGGATTATCTCGGTAAAGGAGAAGTGATCACTAACAAAGATTTAGACCTATTTGTGAACAACATTTGAGAATTAGGCCTTTTGTGATAATGTATTAGACATTTGAGTTCAGCTCATGAGAAATGGGGCCAAAATTTATAATTTTGTTTAGTTAACCCATCCAAAGTGCACACACACAGCAGTGAACACACAACCGGAGCAGAGGGCAGCTATTTATGCTGCTGCACCCAGGGAGCAGTTAGGGGTTGAGTACCTTGCTCAAGGGCACCTCAGTCATGGTATTGCCGGCCCAGAACTCAAACCCACAACCTTAGGAGTCAAAAGAAACCACAACTAGATACCAGTGAACTGGCAGATTATATCAAATCTTCCATTTAGGTCTAACATTTTAGAAAAAGTTATGTCTGCTCAATTGTGCTCCTTTTTGCAAAATAATTATCTGTATGTAGAATCAGGACCCACCATAGCACAGAAACTGCACTTACAAATGACTTGCTTCTTGCATCAGATCATGGCTGCATCTCATTGCTAGTTTTACTTGATCTTAGTGCTGCGTTCGGCACCATAGATCATGACATACTCATAGATCGATTACAAACCTGTATAGGTATTAAAGGGGAGGCTCTTAGATGGTTTAGATCCTACCTGTCCGACCGCTGTCACTTTCTTTATTTAACCCTTGTGTTATGTTGTTGGTCAATTTGACCCGTTTAGATTTTCTAGTTGTTGGAAATACTGGTTAACCTATGTTTTTTTTCTTGATATTTTGTGACTTTTTCTCATTTATCATCATGAACATGCGTGCAAAGTTTCAACATGCTGGTGTTTTTTGACATATACAAACAAAATTACTATTATGTTCGTGATGTTCGCGGGTCAATTTGACCCGCATATTTTAACACTCTAAGGAAACTGTACTGACCCAAAATAATAACATTTCTTGGTTATATTTTATTTTTTTACTACTTTTTGAAGCAAAAAATAGGATTTTCACACTTATTTCAATACAGAAAACTATTTTGTAAGTCACAGATGGTAAAAAAAAAAAATACCTATCATTTATTTTTTCAAGCTAACTGAAATAATATTAAACCTTTTTTCTTTTATTGATATTTTGTGACTTTTTCTCATTTATCATCATGGACATGCATGCAAAGTTTCAACATGCTGGGCTTTTTTTACATATACAAGGAAAATTAATATTACATTTGTGATGTTCATGGGTCAGTTTGACCCTCATAGACTGCCATTCAAAAGAAACTGCACAGACAAAAAAAAAAAAAAATAATAATAATGTATGTCAGGGCATCAACTCCAGTTCTAAAGTGTAAGTGTATCTAAAAGTGCCCTAACCAAACACACTTCAAAAAGCTAAATCATTGTGTTCAAAATTAATGGCAAATTACAAATGACAAACCTGAGCTACCCACAGAGATTCTGAACATGGAGGGCAGAAACGTGCATCTGGAATCAGACCCACATAAAATAAAGGAGTGAACACAGATGATAAGGAAAAAAAAAATGGAAGAGATGTGAGGTGTGCCCATCCAAGTGAAACAGTAAAACCAGCACCATGTGTGTGAAGTGCAAGAAATTCATAAGCCGAAAGCACACACTTGCTGTGTGCTCATCATGTCAAAAGTAACTTCTTGACTTTATGAAATGAGTTTACAAAACAGCCAACTTAACAAAAATAAATATTTTCATTATACAGCTACATTTAATTGTTCAGTTGTGATGTTCTAAAAAAAAAAAATAAAAAAAAAAAAAATAAAAAATAAAAAACATTCACATTTTGTCAAAACAAAACAGCTTAAAAAATGGTTAAAAAAAAATTTATTAAATTATTCCTTCAGATATATTTTTGGGGGGATATTTGACAAATGTTGATAATAAAAGTTTACAGTTTGTACCTGAATCTTTGTTGTTCCCCATCGAGGGAGAGACGATGCGTCGATAACGCTTTGGGAACGCATTCTGCGTGAGTGCGTCTGAAGCATCCATGTCAACTAGTCCAATGGCGAGAGTGAGCGTCAGGAGTGACGTCACGACCAGGAAATGATAAAAACCCCAACCGGAGCAACCGGTGTTAGCTTTCTGTGCCTCAGCAAGCGATCTGTGTCAAACCTGTCTGTCATATTTACTGTTGTCTTGTGCAAAGTTTATATACTATGGCTAAGCAACTATTCAAACCGTGTGCTTCTCCCTGCCCGCGTTATTTAACGGGTGGGGATACACACGAGCTTTGTGTAGTTTGTTTGGGAGTGGAGCATGCGTTATCAGCCTTCGAGGAGACTGATTGCCCGCATTGTGAGAAGCTTTCGCTTCGCATGCTCCGCTCCCGCTTGTCACTCTTTGATGAGAAGAGCGGCGAGCCTCGCGCTCCTCAGGGTGCAGGACCCGCTTCTGCCGAGGCAGAACGGAGAATGCATTCCTGGGGTTCGCAAATGGATCTCTCAGCGGGGTTGGAGACGGGTCCGAGGGCTCTTTCTCCTCCCTTACCTGGGAGATCCATAGCTCAAACTCCGGTGTCGGAAGCCCGCCCCACGGCTTCTTCCGCCCGGGGGGAGAGCCCATTGCTTCGTTGCTCTAGCTCCGAGGAGTTAGATGTAACGGGCAGTGAAGGTGACACAATCAGGGGGGAAGAGGATTCACCGTCTCTTTCCCCAGCATATGAGGAGTTGGTTGATGTATTAACACGAGCTGTAGATAAATTACATATATCTTGGCCATCTGATAAACAGAGCGCTCGTCCTAAAAGCAAATTAGACGAGCGTTTTCTGTCTTCTAAAACATCGCCTACATCACGGGGTCTCCCTTTTTTCCCTGATCTTCACAGTGAGCTGTCTAGATCGTGGAATAAGCCATATTCATCACGTCTTTTCAGCCCTCAAGTGCGCATTTATTCTGATATAAGAGGGCTGAAAGAAAATGGTTATGAAGCGATGCCCCGGGCGGAGCAGACGCTCGCGAGCTATCTTTCCCCTGGTTCAGCGTCATATATTAAGAACCCGACTTTGCCCACGAAGCCTTTAAAAATCACATCTAATTTAGTGGGTAAAGCTTACACAGCAGCAGGTCAGGCTGGAGCTTGCCTTCACTCGATGGCTTTGCTTCAGGCTTATCAGGCTGAGCTGCTGGGGGAGTTAGATAACAGTGAGGGAGTCAGCCGTGACGAAATTCGCGAACTTCGTCGGGCTACGGATTTATCTCTCAGGGCGACTAAAGAAACAGCACGTGCTATTGGTAGATCTATGGCTGCTTTGGTTTCTACAGAAAGACACCTTTGGCTTAATCTTTCAGATATTAAAGATAAAGATAGATCTTTTCTTTTAGACGCTCCCATTTCTCATGAAGGTCTGTTTGGTGATGCTGTGAATGAAGTGGTTGAAAGATTTCAAGAAAATAAAAAGCAATCTGAAGCTTTTAAAAGTTTTCTCCCTCGCCGTTCTAATCCTGATGCTGCTGGGCGTGCAAGGCAGCCCCAGCCATCATGCTCCTCATATCGTGTTTTTCAAAAAGAGAGTGTTGCGTCTCGCGCTCCTCCTCAAAAATCACGGGGACCGAGCCAGCACTCACAGCCAAAGCAATCTAAGCAGAAGCCGGATCTGAGGACCGTTCTTCTCGCTAAGAAAGCTTCGGCTCAGAAAAAAAGGTCCTGACGCCAAATGGGTCAGACCTGTGAGGGCAGCCCCAATCGAGACGGTGCGGTGTACACCTCAGTATACGGTGCCCGTCCGGTCTCGGTGCTCTCACGGGGCCGTCCTGCCAACCCCGCCACCCTTGGTGCCTCGGGGCGCAGCGGTCTCCAGCAGGTCTCTGGCGCTGTGTCTCCCAGACGCTGCGTCAGGCTCGCTCCCTCTGAGGGGGGTCCAAGAGCAGTTAGCTCGGGTGGTTCCTGCGCTTCGGCTTCAGGTCCCCGAACTAGCTGTTCAAATTACACCAGAGGCCAGCCTCGAGAGGCTGGTTCCCTTAGTAGAATGTCTGACAGAATGGAAAAGTCTGCCGAATATATCTCAATGGGTCCTGCAGATAGTAGAGAAGGGTTACAGAATCCAGTTCGGTTCTCGTCCCCCACGCTACAACGGGGTGTTGCTCACAGTAGTGCATCCCGAGCAGGCTCTGGTCATGGAGCAAGAAGTGAAATCTCTTTTAGCGAAAAATGCTATAGAGCAGGTGTATCCTCCCGACAGGGCATCGGGTTTTTACAGCCGTTATTTCATTGTTCCAAAAAAGGATGGAGGGCTGCGTCCCATTTTAGATCTTCGTCTGTTGAATCGTACAGTTCAGAAATTAAAATTCAATATGCTGACACTCAAACAGATCGTGACTCAAATCAGATCCGAGGACTGGTTCGTCACAATAGACCTAAAAGATGCGTACTTCCATATCTCCATCCTCCCTCAGCACAGGAAGTTCCTAAGGTTTTCTTTCGGGGGCAAAGAATACCAGTATCGGGTACTTCCCTTCGGTCTAGCTCTCTCACCCCGCACATTCACGAAATGCGTAGATGCAGCTCTGGCCCCGCTCAGGCTGCAGGGCATACGTATTCTGAATTACCTGGACGACTGGTTGATTTTAGCAGAATCAGAACAGTTGGCGGTTCGGCATCGAGATGTCGTCCTCGCTCATATGCAAAAGTTGGGTTTGAGGCTCAATACCAAGAAGAGTGTGCTATCTCCATTACAGAGGACCACTTTTCTTGGGGTGGTATGGGATTCGGTCACGATGCCAGCCTCTCTTTCGCCCGCTCGTGTAGCCAACATCCTCGCAGCCACTTCGGAGCTAAAGCTAGGCCAGTCACGCACTGTAAAACAGTTCGAGAGATTGTTGGGTCTCATGGCAGCAGCGTCCAATGTGATCCCCTTTGGCCTGCTGGGCATGAGACCTTTACAGTGGTGGCTCAGGACCAGAGGGTTCTCCCCGAGGGGAAACCCACTTCGTACGATCAAGATCACGAGGTGGTGTCTCCGCGCCTTGGTCATATGGAGAGAACACTGGTTCCTGTCCCAGGGTCCGGTATTGGGAGCTCTTTGTCATCGGGTTACCATCTCGACAGATGCTTCCCTTACCGGCTGGGGAGCGGTAATGGAAGGCCGCTCAGCTCAGGGTCTGTGGGAGAGCCATCATCACTCTTGGCACATCAACTGCCTGGAGATGATGGCTGTCTTCAAAGCTTTGAGGCACTTCCTGCCAGACCTGAGGGACCATCATGTGCTGGTCCGCACAGACAATACATCGGTGGTCTCTTACATCAACCGTCAGGGGGGTCTGCGCTCGCGCCCACTCTGCAAATTAGCGCACCAGATCCTCCTGTGGTCTCTGGGGAAATTACGCTCTCTGAGGGCAATGTATATACCAGGGACTCAGAATATTGGAGCAGACACCCTGTCGAGGCAGGTGCTGAGGCCAGGGGAATGGAGGCTTCACCCGGAGGTGGTGGAGCTCATATGGGAAAGTTATGGCCAAGCAGAAGTGGATCTGTTTGCTTCTCAGTACACGACGCACTGTCCACTATGGTTCTCCCTTACTCATCCAGCCCCCCTGGGGTTGGACACTATGGTACAGACGTGGCCGAGGCTACGTCTGTACGCCTTTCCCCCTGTTGCTCTGCTCCCAGGAGTTCTGGAGAGAGTCCGCCAGGACGGAGTAAGTCTACTTCTCGTAGCTCCACACTGGCCGAGTCGAATCTGGTTTGCGGACCTGATTCATCTCCTCGACGGTTCTCCCTTGGAGATCCCGATCAGGAAAGACCTTCTATCTCAGGCCGGGGGCACTATATTTCACCCCCGGCCAGAGATTTGGAAGCTTTGGGTGTGGCCTCTGAGGGGGCGCAACTCATAGAGAGTGGTCTCTCAACTGAGGTTGTGGAGACCATTCTTAGCTCCAGAGCTCCAGCTACGAGGAAACTTTATAGACTCAAATGGAATGTTTTTTCTTCTTGGTGTTACCAACATCAGTGTGACCCCGTCCACTGCTCTGTTGGCTCAGTTCTTGAGTTTTTACAAGACCGCTTCGCTTCTGGTCTATGTCCATCCACCTTAAAAGTTTACGTGGCGGCCATCTCGGCTTTCCACGCCCCAGTGGGTGGTGCATCTCTGGGTCGAGACCCTCTTATCTCTCGTTTCCTTCGTGGCACCTTGAGGCTGAGACCTGCAACTCGTTCTAGAGTGCCGGCCTGGGACCTGGCTATAGTTTTAGAAGGCCTTTCTAGGGCTCCGTTTGAACCCCTAGATTCGGTCTCTGAGAAGTTTCTTTCGTTTAAGACTACTTTTCTCCTTGCTATTTCGTCCCTTAAAAGAGTCGGAGACCTTCAGGCTCTCTCGGTTTCTCCCACCTGCCTTGAATTTGCACCTGGGATGGTCAAAGCATTTCTCTACCCGAAGCAGGGATACGTCCCTAAGGTACCGACCGTTGTTCCGAGACCTATTGTTCTGCAGGCTTTCTGTCCTCCCCCGTTTGCATCATCGGACCAGGAAAAGTCTAACCTCTTGTGCCCGGAGCGAGCATTGGACACTTATGTTCATCGGACTTCTTCTTTTCGGAAATCCGATCAGCTGTTTGTTTGTTTCGGGTCACCTAAGATAGGTCTTCCTGCCACTAAACAGACACTTAGTAAGTGGATAGTTGGGGCTATCCTTCTTGCCTATGAGTCTTCTGACCTACCATGCCCTTTGGGGGTCAGAGCTCATTCTACTAGGAGTATGGTGGCCTCTAGAGCCTTATTATCTGGGGCCTCTCTTCAGGATGTTTGTGATGCGGCAGGCTGGTCCTCGCCACTCACATTCGTCAGGTTTTATAGCCTAGACCTGGACGCTACTCCCGGGTCTCAGGTTTTTAATTCTAGAGGCGTTGGGTTTTCTGTCTGACACTCAGGCACTTGTAATATGGCGGTTTGGGTATTCTCGTTCCCAAAGCGTTATCGACGCATCGTCTCTCCCTCGATGGGGAACGTCTCGGTTACGTCTGTAACCTCGGTTCCCCGAGAAGGGAACGAGACGATGCGTCTCCCTGCCATACTTCCTTCGTTCCTGTGATCGACTTGCTTCGGCACTGTCGAAGCTAACACCGGTTGCTCCGGTTGGGGTTTTTATCATTTCCTGGTCGTGACGTCACTCCTGACGCTCACTCTCGCCATTGGACTAGTTGACATGGATGCTTCAGACGCACTCACGCAGAATACGTTCCCAAAGCGTTATCGACGCATCGTCTCGTTCCCTTCTCGGGGAACCGAGGTTACAGACGTAACCGAGACGTTTTTCATAGTGTGATTTTTGAGGAATTGTATTGAATCCAATTAGGGTCAATTTGACCCGCTCCATACCGGGTGTACACAGAAATCGAACAGTGCACAAGGGTTAAATGGGGGTGATCTCATTTATCACCAGTAAAATATGGAGTGCCACAAGGATCTGTCCTAGGTCCTCTGCTATTTTAAATATACATGTTGCCCCTTGGTAATATTACTAGAAAATATGGGATTAGTTTCCACTGTTATGCTGATGATACTCAATTATAGATCTCAACGAGACCAGATGAAACTTCTAAATTATCTAAGCTAACAGGGGGTGTTAAAAATGCAAAAGATTGGATGACCAATAACTTTCTCCAATTAAATTAGGATAAAACAAAGATATTACTTATTGGACCAAAAAACAGTACACATAATCTTGTAGATTTCAAATTGCAGACAAATATACTGTTATTTAATGTACCGATAAAAATTCTGGGTGTTATATTAGACTAGAGTCTTGACCGGGTAGAGTCCTTACCAGGTCAAGAAAATATGATAATATAACCCCAATTCTACAGTCTCTGCACTGGCTACCTATTAAGTTCCGTATCAGTTACAAACTATTATTACTTAGCTATAAGGTCTTTAATGGTTTAGCTCCTGCATACCTAACTAGCCTTCTACCACGCTAGAAACCATGACGCTCCCTAAGGTCACAAAACACCGGACTTTAAGTAGTACCTAGGATAGCAAAGTCCACTAAAGGAGGCATTTGGCTCACAAACGCTGTAATAGCCTTCATGATAATGTTCGAGGTTCAGGCACACTCTCTATGTTTAAATCTATTAAGACACATCTCTTTGGCAAAGCATTCAAATAATGCATCTCATAATTTTGGACTGCAGCTACTGTATATCCGATCAAATATGCCATATGAACATAAACTGACAGTCACCACTGATAAGCTACTACTAAATATTGTAGAAACTTAATTTTCTGAAAAGTTGTTTTTAAAGAGGATTTTGGTTGAGTCAGAGCACATGCTCATGTACCTTTATAAACAAACAGTAACAGATTTCAGCACTGAGATCCAGATGTGCATGATTAGAGTCAAACACCTGTAATAAGATCAGGCTGTAGAGAAAGTTGTGGTCAAAATTTACTGCATCCTGCTGTTTATTGAGCTCATGGCTTTTCCCTTCAGCTATAACAATTCGTGCATCACTAAATGGGCTATTAGTCATTTAGATCAATCCAATAAATAAAATAAAATAAGGAAGAAATAAAGATATAAACTCAAGGGAAAAGAAAAGGGGTCTGACTGTCCTCTGAGATGTGTGGTGACAGGAGCAGAGAGACACAGAGCTCCAATTACCTAAGCAGTGTGAAGAGAGGTATGCAGTGAGGAAGAGGGAGGTGAGAACACACAGTACTGTTATGCTGAGAGAATAAACGTTAGCTTACCAAATAAGTGCAGAATGGCTAGCAACTGCATCTCTGGCATCCATTCAGCTCCACCTACAACTCATCTCACATACCACCTGTGCTGAGACATGTTTTGGTTTTAAAATCCCATTTTTAAATAATAAATGTTCATTTATGTGGTATGTTATATGTTTAGCCCAAATATTGAAAAGTCAGATATTTTTTTTCAGACATTTTCAGGTTTTCTTAGCATTAAAAGTATATTTTGTCACAATGTTTGCTGTATAGTAGCAACATCCATACCAACAGAAAATCACCCCTTAATGCCCCAAACAGAGAGATAAAATTAATAAATAAATAAAAATAATTATAATTATGAAATAATTTTAACAAAAGAACATATTTAATATGTTAGTAAGATAATGTTTAGATTATAAGGATACTGAATAGCAGTTAGCATCTCTGCACGTTAGTTTATAGCCAGTGAAGTCCAAATGTAAAAGTTAGCTTTTGTAATGCAGCAATGTGGAATTAAATCATGCTTGATTTTGAGTCATATGTTGATAATGTACATATAAATGCTTGTAAATTATGCATATGAGTGGGTTTGTTTTAAAAATGTTAGCTTACTCTATTTTACACAGAAGACTGACCAAACAGGTTTGATATAAAACATGACTGATCAGTCATACATTACTATGTAGATTGCATCTGTGATCTGTAACACATAAATCAATATTTGCATCAGTTTAATAACAGTCTTTTTATGAATACAATTAGAATTTTAATTGAGACTTAAACTGATTATTATTATTATTATTATTATTATTATTATTATTATTATTATTATTATTATTATTATTATTATTTATTAATAACTTACAGCATAAAGTATGTTCAGACTATCTCATGGGTTCAGCATGAAACTATAAATACGTCAAGTGTAGAGGGAAAAATAAAAGAATAATGCATAGTGTCTTGCATACACTATCTTTTAAATATTTGAAGTTGGAAAGATTTTCTGATAGATCTTTTTTTTTATATTCTGCATTTCAATTATTACTTATACATATATATCTGTCACGTTTGATGTGCTTAATGTGTCCTTGTTATGTCAAAGTTTTCATATCTTAAAAAAAAAAGACCCCAAGCCTTTGAACAGTAGTCTATAATACTAAACCTTAGTTCTAAGCAACGATTGTAGCAGTACAGCTGCTTAATAAACATGTATTTTGCATGTGTTGCAGTCTAACATTTAATTTTTCCTTACGTTTACATCCTTAAATGTCATCCACAGAATAGGAAAACTATAAATAATAACCTATCTGTTTTTGTTGTTGTCGTTTTCCCTTCCCCAGTGACTAGTTTTGCTTCAAGAAGTTGATGCTTAAAAGAATTAAATAAAAACATTGTTTCTGTTTTTGAATATTGACATGATATGGTATAAGATATAGTATAAAAAAGTAAAAAAAAAAAAAAAAACATATTTAAGCATATACTTCTTTATATCTCTGTCTTTGGCAGAGTACAGTGTGGGAGTTAAGGATGCAAAACTAAGAATAAAGATGATATACAGCTGTGATTTACAAATCAGCTTGACTAGCACCCAACAACACAAGCAGTAGGGCATGAAATTGCCTACTTTATCATATTCTACTGGATAATTGTTTTTGTGATTGCTTTTCTATATTTGCAAAGGCCAATGATTAATATGAATGTGTGTTAATGGACATTATTGGTACTGTTGGCATGAAGCTACAGCTGATGTTTTGGGATCAATCTTGTTCATTGCTATAGTGTCGCAATCTGAAGTGTGCATGTGTACTCGAGACTCAGACAAAAACCTTGCGAAAGAGAACATATGCAGTTTTTTGTGTTTCTTGGCAGTTTTGTCTACAATGGAGGCAAAATATCTGAACTCCGGCGTCTTACTGACCATTTATAGGCTTAATTCTTGAGCAACAGATGGGAAAGGTCAATTTGGGGGCAAGGTACTTGCCACACAATCAGCGGCCGACATAATGACTGCAACCCTAATGAACTGCAGTCGCTACTTTTCCATTTCAGTCAATGCAGTCTATTACACAGAGAGAGAGAGAGAGAGAAAAATAATTTTTATTTGAATAGTTGAAATGTATGTATAGCACATTTGTTTTTCTCTTTATTTGAACACCAAATGGTGGCTGAAAATAAATTGAAATATCCAAGTGGAAGACTTCTCGGTTTTCCTCTGATGTCCTTTAATCTTTCAATAAGTATCACCCTGCACAAAGTTTCATCACAAATTTTACATTCCAACCCTTGGCTACACATAAATGTGTGATTGCGGCACTGAAGCCATTTTGAGCACAATGTGGAGCTTTTCTTTCGACTTTATTTCTGTGTGTGTATTTCCTCAGGAGCGAGAGAAAGAGGGAGTTAGAGGGCTGGGTATCCCTTGACACAGTTTCTGTGCTAACAGTTATACGCCTCATGTCACTCTGCTCTCCATCCAATCCTGTATCTCTCAAGGATTCACTGGTGCAGGTTAATGGAAAATAGCATTTATTCATTCCTCCTGGTCCTCCAAGTTCTGTTCACTAATAGCACCACTCGACTTTGCAGAGAGCCGACAGACAAAATCTCAGCCCTCCTCATCTTCATCCTCATCCCCTCAGACCAGATGTTGGTTTCATTATTTCCCTTTGACCTCCACAGTCCTTTTTTCTTTAGAAAGACGAAAGGTTTGTGTGGAAAAGTTGATTGCAAATTGATTCGAAACTCTCATGGTGTTTAAATGCAGAAAGCACACAGATTTGCTCCTACCAGGCTGAACCTGCTGTGAAGTGACAGAAGTCTCACTGTGATATGGAGGATTGACAGGCTCAGTCTTTCTAAGCAAGAGATTCAAGTCTTTGTGTACACCTGATGACTCACAGAAGGTTCATTCTTTTCCTGTCTTTTTTATTGCAAAGTGTGTGTGTGTGTGTGTGTGTGTGTGTGTGTGCGTGTGACTGCGTCAGTTCTCAGTATTCTGAGACCTAATTGGACTACACCACATTTACACAGTGAGACAGGAAGGCCTGCCAAGCATCCATATTTCCCCGTCTTGCATGCCTGTTTTGTCTTGTCTGGGCAGAAAATTAGAAATGACAATTATGCTCTGCGCTGCACATCCCTCTGTTGTTTACGTATTCTGAACGCTACTGTTATGTGAAATATTAATGGAGCAGTCATCTCGTTATTTCAGATTATTAATTATAATCATAAAACTCGCTGCACGTTCATTCCCGTTCTGATTAAAAATATTAGACACACTTCACGTAAGGTCATTTTTTCTGAGGTGAGGTTGAATAAAGAGGCTTGTTAACACTCCTGGTGCCAACGGCAAGATATGTAAATTAGACTTGCTATTACTACAGTTATAACAAAGATCCTTGTCAAATAAGTACATTAGTTAAAGTTTCCACTTGAATCAAATTTCCATTTGCTTATCAACAAATGCTATCTTGCAGTCCTCGCAAATGGCTGACACTCCCTGTGTACTTGCAGCTGTGCATACAGAAGTGTGTGTTTGTGGTTGGGCTCTCGGTACCCGTGTGGTTCCTCTTTTCTTTGTAGGAGCTTGACCGCACGACTGCTGGCAAGCTGAAATGTATTTTTGTGCTTTTTTCGGGAATATGAGAATTGGTTAGCATGGCGACACAGCCTGTATTTTGGTGATGTGGAGGAGGAGGTGGAAAGTAATAGACTCCATATGTGCGCCTGCCACGTCACTGTGCATTGCTGTCAGCTTTGTCTTGTGCTTTGAGAATAAGGCTCAGTAAGAAAGCCTGATGCGCTGACATTCTGAGCTACTTTTGTCGTGGTTCAAAACAATTCTCCCAACTAATTAGAGGTAATCCTGTCAGTCTCTGCCATGAATTTAGCTGAACACCTTGAGCAAAATGTGCTTAAATTATATTTTGTTATGCTTCTTTGCCCTCCATCTACTTTGTTTACAGTTGGTTTTCACATGTGGCACATCAAACAAATCTGAGGAGTGACATTACTGCAGTGACATGTTTGACAAATATATACTTTATTGCGTATTGTTTATTAGCGTGAAAAATAATTAATTTTCCGGGACTATCTGTCATGTCAGATGTCACATCACAGCCATTCTTGCAGGTACAAAGCAAACTGCTTGTTTATACAAATGTGGCATCATTTTATCCCTGTCAGATTATTTATTTCTCTCTGTGTCTATTCTCTCATGCTTTTCATTTTATTTTATAGACGTTTCTTATGTCCACCAAGGATGCATTTATTAGATAAAAACAAAAAACAACAACAACAAAAAAAAAAACAAAAAAAAACAGTAAGATCAGTAGTATTGTGAAATATTATTACAATTAAAAAAAAAAACTGTTTTCTGTTTTATTGTATTATAAAATACAAAATGCATTATAAAATGCAATTTATTCATGTGATGGCGAAGCTAAATTTAGACAATTATGGAAAAGGGAAATGTAAATTATATATATATATATATATATATATATATATATATATATATATATATATATATATATTATATATACAGTATATATACTGTACTATATACATTATGTATAAGTATTTGATGAAAAGGACGAAAAAAAAAAAACCTTTTGTAACACTGTTTTTATACTGTCAGTAGTAATCAATTTGGTGCATATTTGCTGAATCAAAGTATTGATTTATTTTAAGATTTTGAACTAGTGTGTGTGTGTTTATGTGTGTGTGTGTCCTATTTAAACATATGTTGGGGACACATTTGTACTGAAAAGTGAGATAAACCTGACAAAATCTCCTTTTGGGGACATCCTCATTTGTAAAACTGGTAAGAAAATAAAGTAAACAGTTCCTGAGGGTAGGCCGGTTTATATCCCCCCACCCCCTCCTTCATTTGCAACATTGGAAAACATTCCTTCTTCAGACACACTGCACCCTAGTAATCTGTTCAATGTGTCAGGAATAAATTCAGATCTTGAGGATTCTGCAGGCAGGAAATCCTCTATTTGTCTAAAAAGAGCACCAAAAGAGTTGGAAATACCTATAGCAATTTTAGTGGCCTGCAGCTGCATCAGGCATCCAAGGAGATTAATTTGTCTGCATGGAGATGTTGGATTACTACAAACTGTGCAATGTCTGTTGTTATTGACATTGCAAATAATTGCATCATTATGCATAACACGACATATAATGTCAATTATTAAAGTAAATATGATTCCAGCTTCCGAAATATGTTGCAGTGCATCTATCCTCCCTGCCTGCTGACTTTTCAAAATACTTTTTAAAACACTGGATTATTGATTCTTTTGTATTTAAGCCATTCCTCAGTCACGTTTTTTCTTGCCACGCATATTTCAGAAATATACACAGTTTTCAGAAGAACAAAATGCTTTTATAATGTTTTATAATCAAATCATAGTCATAAATTCTGTCAACTTGCTATAATGCACTTTTCACTGTCTGTTTTGTTGTTGCCATTGCCGTTTCTACCACCAAAGTTGCTGTAATAACAGCAGCCGTTTTCATTTGTCTATAGGCCTGGAATATTTAGCATTTCGGCCAGTGTTTGGATGCTTGCCTAAAATGCTGATTAATTGTATCATACAGTAAATTGTGTAGACAAGGTGAGTGTAGACAAGGTGAGTTATATGTTCTAGCTGCACATGTTTGAATAAATGCTACTCCATGAAAACAGAAATGAAACGATAAAAATTAGAGTGATATTAGTCTGCGATATTTGACAGCATGTTGCTGCTCAATTAACAAGGCAGCTGCAGCTCTGTTTATCCGCTTTCAGTTGTACTTTTTGATTTCAGGCTTATGTTTAAGCACGTGTATTCTAATTTGGACACGTAGAGATAAAAGAAAGAAAGAAAACTAAAAGCTATTTTAATGGTAAATGTTAAAACACTATTGCTTTTGCTGTAAAACAGAAGATACTTCTGGGACTTCCAGGGTTTAGGTTAATTCACACCTGCCTGTATGAAACAACAGTGCTCTGGATCCAATTAGAAGTGTCTGAGTGTTTCTGTGTGCACGATTACTCATCATCCAAACTGATTCCGATCTGTACGCGGCTCTCTTCTTGTGCAGCCCCGGCCTCCTCGGGGTCACCGCTTCAGTGCTTTAAATATGTGATAGTAATCAGTCATTTTCTGCTTCCCATCATGCAGAAGTAGAGCTTGATATAAACAGCTGCAAGTAGCTATGAAACCTCACTTTTCATCCAAAACATTCACTCTCAATATGCAGAAAGATTTCACTGTTGGTTTGTGTTGATAATGCTGAGTATGATAGTTACCCGTTTCTCTTTTAGCTGGCCTTAGACCTGTCAGAAATATGTATAGGTCAAAGAGAAACTCAAGTTAAATTGTTTTCTCAGTCATACACTGACAGCACCATCTAGTTCACAGCAGTTGATAAATCATTTTGGAGAACTCATTACAAGTTTACTATAAGTTACAATAAAAGTACTATAAAGAAACCATTTATAAGCACATCTCTGTCAAAGAGGCCGGTCCAGTGAATGAGATTTAGGCTGAGGTCTCACAGAAGAATAGCTCTTTAACTCTCTTAGCGGGGCCAGGACCTCGGGGCATGATGACTGACCTGACTTCATATCAACAGCAGGCTAACACAAGAGGTTAGCAGATTGAATCAGGCCCAGTTTCCCCTCCCAGCTGTATATCTGAGCAGCTCTATCTAATCGAGGAGGAATCTGGCGCAGACGAGAACTTGCTAGAACATTCATACTCCTCTGTGTACAACACAGAATGATAGATCTGGTTTGTTCAGCATGGAATGAACATAAAAAGACTGCACGTGGTCTCTAACTCCCATTGGTCTCCTGGTTATTCTTAGAGATAGCTTTCTCTGTTGGACCGCAGCTCTTAATTGGCTGCATTAGAGCATTTGTAATGCATTTGAGGGATAGATAATAAATTCATAAAGTCCCTCTACTAACTTTAGAAGTGGACAATATATAGGCATATACTATGTGGGCAACTTTATCAGTATTCATTTATAATGGATACATAGTTCAATGTAAGACATCTAATTGTTTTATTATTACTAGTGTTGCTGTTGTTGTTGTTGTTGTTACTATTACAGTGCCACTTGACCATGTTCTGACCTTTGTCATTGTCAAAGGGCTGTGCTAGCACTACTTTTCCACCATTTTCATGCTGTTTTTAAACATTACTGTTGAAAAGCTTTTTTTTTTTTTTTTGAATAAAAGTTAAAAATAAATAAAAAAATACATACATACATAAATACAAATCATATAGAATGGTAGTGTAATGTTTAATGCCTAGATTCACTCATAGCATTTAAAATGATTCATTTCTTGTTTTAGTTTAAAATCATTTTAACAAAATAGTATAGAATTGTAATAATTAGTATAGAACTAAAAGTAAAAAGTAAAGTAAAAAGTTAAAAAGGACTAAAAGACTGCCTGATTGTTTTGAGCTATTGGAGATAAAATTAAAGAGGGACTGACTGACATACATGAAACCTGTACTTTTGCCAAAATAAATAAATAAATAAATAATAATACTACTACTAATAATAATAACTTTAAACTTTTCAGTGGCTCTGTTTCTTGTATATAAATAAATTGCAAGCCTTTCAGGTTTAATGTCTTTTTGACTTTATGGATGGACCTTTTCAATCATACAGATCAAGTTGTCCTCCTGCCCACGACAGTATAATTTGAGTATGGAGACAGGTTGCTACAGTACAGCAATTAAATTCACTCTGACATGAAATCATAAACGTCTAATTGTCATTCAGCAAGCAGCTTGTCATACAATCTCCAGGCAGTAGAAAGGTGAGTATTACTTTGAACAGATTTGAATTTATCACCCTCCGTGGCCAGGACACTTTCCACCTGCTGAAGGATGTGTAAATCACTGCTAAAACATTTTGGATTCCAGATGTGTCAAGTGCAACATAAAATACAATAAGATACATTTTCAAATATATTTCATAGCAACAGAAATTTGCTTCAGTCAAAATTAGCTTTCTATTGCATACCAAAAATAAGTTATGAGTTTCAACATGAGGTTTGCATCTGAATTTTAATACCATGGCAAATGTATTGTTACATACAGAGAGAAGGCTTGTTGTCGCCCTCTCTCTCTATCCCTTTTTATTTATATTTTTTTCTTGTCTAGAAAACTCTGTCAAAGGTCTTTTAAATGATTAAAGGTCACCTTAGCAGATGGCTTAGTTTAGTAGAACTTTTAACTTACCACATTTACAAACTCTTTGTTGTCATTATATGGATTTGTTCATTTTCTTCTTTTTTTATTTTTTTTTTCCCTTTGCTATGAGTCTATACAGTTAAAACCAGACAGAGATCAAAAAGAGCAAGTATTCATAATATATATATATATATATATATATATATATATATATATATATATATATATATATATATATATATATATATATATATATATATATACATTCTTAGTATTTTACAGTTACTTTAATCAGACATGTGAACCAGAGCACAGAGCCCAGAATGAAGGATGAGGAACAAGGTTCAGAGATGAACGTCTCGGTTACGTACGTAACCCTCGTTCCCTGATGGAGGGAACGGAGACGTTATGTCGACCGACAAATGGGGTCTCACTTGGGAGGCCAATCATCTCTGAATTTAAGAGAAAACGCACATGAAAATTGGCTAGTGGATTAACATACCTGAGCCACTCCCGTGCTGACGGGTATAAATAGGGCGACAGGTGCATCCACTCATTAGGTTTTACGCTGAGGAGCTGAGAACGTGTCCCGGCAACAGCGAATGGTTCAAGGTTGTGGCATGGGGACATAACGTCTCCGTTCCCTCCATCAGGGAACGAGGGTTACGTAAGTTACCGAGACGTTCCCTATCTGTCGGTCACTACGAGTTATGTCGCCGACAAATGGGGTCCTATGGAAAACGCCACAACCTGAACCTCGTCACAACCCTGTGGCGCTGCAATTGTTGACAAGCCCTGGCATGCCACAAAAGCTACGCTTAAGGTCGTAACCTTCCCAAAGCCCCAGCGAAAATTCACTGACCTTGGTACCGAAGGGGCCAAAGGGTGAGTACATCGCTGCTGGAGAAGGCCATGCTGCTGTTCCGCCCACATAAAGTTAATGGAAGGGATTTCAACCTTCAGAGAAAGATTGCTTCAAATCTTCCCTATTTGTTCTTTCAGCTGGCAAGACAATGGGGAAGCGAGCCTTAGGAAAAGGTCGCTACGGAGACCACATCCTACCCGTAGGGAGGTTACATGTGGATATACCGATATGGACTGACCCAGGGGCAGTACTACATATAGAAGAGGTCTCTGAGGCAGGTCCTACCTTGGAGTAGGGATGGAACGGCTGCCAGAAGAGACTGACAGAACGGGTCTGTCAAGGGAAGACACGGGTTTGCCAAGAGGGAAACCTTACCGTGGAAGAATACACATATGGGATTACCCGTAGGGAACCAAGCCATATGAACACCTAGCCCAGTACAGGGGCTGACCGGGACTCCGGGCATGCTAACTCCAGTACTGGGCCTGGCGACAGACTGCTCCGCCAAGTCTGACTGCCGAGGGTGCTGGAGGATGCGTGACCAGGGTATGCCAACCGGGGAACTCTACTAGGAGAAGAAAGGTGCTCACATCCCCGTGTTAGGGGGAATGGCGCAGCAAGCGTGACACCCAGCCAGCCCTTCCCGCCAATTACCTGTTACCCAACACATGGGAAGAAACTGGCTCTACACGGAGGTTGTAAAACCTCGCAAAGGTGTTAGGTGTCGCCCAGCTCGCAGCTCAACAGATGTCTGCCAGAGAGGCGCCGTGCGCCAGCGCATAGGAGGAGGCCACACTCCGTGTGGAGTGGGCACGTATCCAGGCTGGGGTCTCAGGACAACGTGAGAGTAGGCCGGCCCGAACACAAGACACGATCAGGTCATGCCTCCACAGGGACCGGCCGTCCACTGCATCGTGATGGGCTGCAATGGCAGCCACATACACCTTCAGGGTGTAGGGTGAAAGCCCACGCTCCAACCTCTCTTGCAGGAAAGAAAGCACGACTCTGACCGGGCATTTCCGGGGGTCTTCTCGGTGAGAAGAACACCAATTTGTGAACAGACTCCACTTCAGAGCCTAGGCCTGCCTCGTAGAAGGGGCTCTACCCTGAGTGATAGTGTCTACCACCGCTGGGGGCAGATCACTTAGGTCTGCCACGTCCCGTCTAGAAGACACACGTGGAGGTTCCAGAAATCTGGATGCGGGTGCCAAATGGGGCCAAGCCCCTGAGAAAGGTGGTCTCTCCTCAGGGGGATGCGCCAGGGAGGGGCTGTCACGAGGAGCATGAGTTCCAAAAACCAGGTTCGGGTGGGCCAGTAAGGCGCAACCAACAGGACCTGTTCCTCGTCCTCCCTGACCTTGCACAGTGTCTGTGCGAGCAGGCTCACTGGGGGAAACGCATACTTGCGTAAAGCCCGAGGCCAGCTGTGTGCCAGTGCATCTGTGCCCAGGGGGGCCTGGGACAGGGAATAGTACAGCTGGCATTGGGAGGACTCGTGGGAAGCAAACAGGTCTACCTGAGCTTCCCCGAATCGACTCCAGATCAGCTGGACCGTCTGCGGATGGAGTCGCCATTCTCCGGGGAAAGTGAGCTGTCGTGAGAGCGCGTCGGCTGCATGATTGAGCTCCCCAGGGATGTGGACAGCGCGCAGCAGCTTGAGCCACGTCTGACTCCAGAGGAGGAGATGGCGGGCGAGTTGAGACATGCGACGTGATCGTAGACCGCCCTGTCGGTTGATGTACGAAACAGCCGCAGTGTTGTCCGTGCGGACTAACACGTGCTTGTCCAGCAGAAGCGGATGAAACCGTGGCAAAGCTAGATGCACTGCCTGCAACTCCAGGCAGTTGATGTGCCAAAGCAGTCGAGGTCCTGTCCAGGCCTCGAAGCTGCCTGCCCGGTGCATGTCGCGTCCCAGCCCGAGTTGGAGGCATCTGTTGTGACAACAACGTGCCGGGACACTTGTTCTAAGGGCACGCCGGCCCGTAGAAAGGCAAGGTCCGACCAGGGGCTGAATAGGCGGCGACACATCGATGTGATGGTGACACGATGTGTACCGCGGCGCCATGCCCATCTCAGGACTCGGGAGTGTAACCAGTGCTGAAGTGGCCTCATATGAAGCAACCCGAGCGGCGTGACTGCGGCTGCGGATGCCATATGCCCCAGGAGCCTCTGAAAGTGTTTCAGTGGTACCACTGTCCTGCCTCTGAAGGAACTCAGGCAGTTCAACACTGACTGGGCACGCTCGCTGGTGAGCCGTGCCGTCATACTCACCGAGTCTAACTCCATACCGAGATAAGAGATTCTCTGCACAGGGGAGAGCTTGCTCTTCTCTCGGTTGACCTGAAGCCCCAACTGACTGAGGTGCCACGGAGCACCAAGTCCCTGTGATCGCACAACTGCTCTCGGGACCGGGCCATAATGAGCCAGTCGTCGAGATAGTTGAGGATCCAGACGCCCACTTCCCAGAGTGGGGCAAGGGCGCCCTCTGTGAGCTTCGTGAAGACACGGGGGAACAGGGAGAGCCCGAAGGGGAGGACCTTGTACTGCCATGCCTGACCCTCGAATGCAAACCGCAGAGTGGTCTGTGGCGAGGGAGGATCGAGACATGAAAGTACGCGTCTTCCAGGTCGATTGCTGCAAACCAGTCCTGGGGCTGAACGCATTTGAGAATGCGTTTCTGCGTCAGCATCTTGAACGGGAGCTTAAGCAGGGCCCGATTCAAGACTCACAGATCCAGGATAGGACGAAGGCCACCATTTTTCTTGGGTACAATGAAGTAAGGGCAGTAAAACCCATCCTCATCTTGGCTGGAGGGACCGGCTCGATTGCATCCTTCGCCAGCAGGACAGCAATCTCCTCATGCAAGACAGAGGCGTCCCGGACTGCCACCGAAGTCTTGAGCACGCCATTGAACTTGGGGGGTCACCGGGCGAAATGAATCGCGTAGCCGAGTCGGACCATCCGGATGAGCCAGCGTGACGGGTTGGGCAGCGCAAGCCACGCTCCCAGACTCCGTACAAGTGGCACCAAAGGGACAGGTGACATACCCGCAGTGGTGCAGTGATGGGGAGTCGTGTTGGAAGGCCCAGAAGGCATTGCGTCCTGGGTCATCACAGCCACACTCCCATGTTCCCGGAGGAACTGGCCAGAGACGCGTGGAGAGGCATTGCGTCTCCGAACCGCGACCTCTCGACCGCTGGCGAAAGGGGGCGTCGTGGGTGAGAATGAGGAGGCAGTGCGTCTCTCATCATCAACCCACGAGCCTTGCAACTCGGAGGAAAGGGAAATTGCTCTTTCATTGAAAAAGTGGGTGTCACTGGCCATTTGACCAGCGGCGGAACAGAAGAAACATAACTGAAGATTTTCCACCCAGAAAGGAGGGGGGGGGGTGGAGAGCAGATTCCCACATCTACGAGTTGCCCGTGTCGGGGCCACTTAGTCGACTTCTTTGAGGACTTCGCAGCCGGGAGTGACACGGTGGGCGCCGCTCTCCTGCGCGGGGCTCGACGCGCCGGCCTCAAAGAACTCTCAGCATGGGGCAGAGCTGGTGTGGAGGACGCAGGGGGGCGCCCACGGCGACGAGCAGGCTGAGGCACTGCCTGCGATGGAATGGTGGCAACCGGAGGATCACGTCGTGGCGAGATGTGCTGTATGGCCTCAGTCAGGAACTACTGGGCACAGCCCCTGACAGCGTCACCACACAGGACAGCCTGGGACATGGGAGCATCGAGAAAATGCACTTTGTCAATGTCTCTCATACAGACCAGGCTGAACCTGAAACGGCACTACTGGAACACCAGAGTGGACATTGCCTACCCGAGGGACTGCGTTGTGACTTCCGTCACCCGGAAGGGGGAGGTCAGTCGCCATGCGCAGCTCCTGCATCAACCTCGGGTTGGTCCTACCCTTGTGCATTTGTTAAAGCCTTGGCTTGTTGGGTTTGCAGGATAGCCATGGCATGCAAAGCAGAGACAGCTTGGCCCGCAGCACTGTAAGCCTTGGTAGCGAGCGCGGCCGACAGCTTACAGGCCTTGGGTGAGAGGCACGGACTATCCCTCCCAGTGGCGGCGTTTGGCGGACACAAGTGCACCGCAATCGCACTCTCCTGCTGGGGAATGTCAACGCACCCCTAGCTGCCCCACCATCGAGGGTAGTGAGGACGGAGGAATGAAATGAGCTGCTTCCGGCCGTAAAAGGGGCCATCCACGACTACATCACTTCCCCATGCACATCCGGGAAGAAAGGAACCAGAGTAAAACGCAGTTGTGAGTCGCACTCCACACCGAGAACCAATCAAAAAGTCATGAGCACTCAGGGCTGGGCGGTGCATTCCCCTCCATCCTGATGCTCACAGCTGCCCGGGCAAGCACGGCTGTCAACTCTGGGTCCAATTCGGCAGTGGCGACAACACCCGAGGCAGCCCCGCCGAATCTTCATCCACAGATGTCAACAGTCCATCCCCGATGCTGCAATCGACATCTGATCTCCGGCGGCAAACTGAATGACCCGTTGGGACTGCCATAAGAAAGCCCAGCAAAATCAGCCAGCAGCCGCACAGGACAAACACTGTGGAAGGGGTAAGAGGTCACCTTCAAATCTCCCAGAGCACTAGCCGGCGGTCCTCTGCTTGAGACAGAGAAACCAGAACGGGTAGTGAAAGAGGGGTCTGCTCCCTTCCCTTTAAGAAAGAGGAGACGCGATCACAGCGTTGCCATGGTCACACACGCAGTGCGTGCATGAACCATCCACGGTTCTGAATGCCCAGACACGGAAGAGAGCGAACGTGGCCGTTGTCAGAGAACAGGAAACGACCGCATCCAGAAGGACGCGGACGAAACGGCGTCTTGAAAAAGACGCGAATCGTCCGCGATTTGCTCTTTTAGGAAATCTGCTCTCTTAGTTGAAGCGCCCAGGGGAATGGCTGAAAGGGACACCGCTGTTTGCGCCGTACCGCCAGCCTGAACAGCTTCCCGACACAGCAGATGAATGGCTTTGTGGAGTATAACAGCTTTCATACAACCACTCGGCTCCGAAGCAAAAATATAATGAGTGGATGCACCTGTCGCCCTATTTATACCCGTCGGCACGGGAGTGGCTCAGGTATGTTAATCCACTAGCCAATTTTCATTGGAGTTTTCTCTTAAATTCAGAGATGATTGGCCTCCCAAGTGAGACCCCATTTGTCGGTCGACATAACTCGTAGTGACCGACAGATAGGGAACTATATAGTGCATATCCTTATTGCCAATGTATGAAACCCTTTGTTTTATTTTGGAATTGTATTTATTTATTTATTTATTTAATTTTGGCTAAAAATTAGCCATGAAATATTGAAGGAAGCATGGAAGAATTTTGTAAAAACTTGTAGCTGTGGGGTCAAGTGGGCCAGATGCTTCCTGGAAAGCTTTGCCAATTGCTGTTTATAATTAACTTCATGTCCAAATGCTGAATTACTGATAAATTAGTATTGCTGAAAACCTGAAGTGGGAAGTTTACCATTAAAAGAAAATGATTAAAGGAATCATTTTGTAGTAACTGTTGTAGTATGTGTAGGACTGAAGTTGTAACATCAACTAAAAATTTTTTTTTCGAGCAAAAGCATTGTACAACTGATTAACAGCCATTTACTGGTGTAATATTACATGTAATATATATATATATATATATATATATATATATATATATATATATGTATATATATATATATATATATATATATATATATATATATATATATATATATATATATATATATATATATATCTTTACATTCTGAACAAATATTTCAGAAAAAATATTTAAATGATTAACATATTTCTGTCATATCACAAGTATGCATGTAAAGGTGATGGAAAGATGTGAAGCTTCTCTGTCATTCTAGTACACACCCTCGATAAAATGTTAAGTGCTGAATCAAATGGGAGACAAGTGCCAAAGTATGTTCTGATTCCTCTAAAAAAGTAACTTCACACAGTCCCCATGCAAGCTGTTCGCCATTCGTTTTAGCTTTTTTTTTTTTTTTTTTCTAACACAAAAGAGCTGTGGAACAGAGTAATTAGTCAGTATCTTCAAAGAAAGTCTCGTAGTTATCATAGGCATTACCTGTGAAATGATATGGATGTGGAAGAGCAGTGCTGTCTAATTTTCATTTCAGAAAGTCTCCCACACTGTGAAGGCAAGGCTGACTGTCAAAAACCTCTCCATTAATCTGACAGTCATACCATTTCACCGGCAGAATTAAGTAAATAGCATCTCATCTTTCAACGAGAGAGTGCATCTCCAGAACTGCCATTACAAAGACCCTGCGGGCTCTCATATGTCCTATTTCACTGAATGCAAGAGATGTAGACTGCTGAAAAATAATCTTGTGATTCTGGATACTAAATTTCTATTGGAATTTTCCTTTCTTTTGCATTATATGTTCAGGTGTCTTCATGATGAGTGCAGAAATATATTCTTTAACAATGCTCAAGGAACACTAATGAGCTTTAATTAAAGGCTAATTATGCTGAACCCATCACGGGTCTAATATTCCACCAAGAAGGGCACAGCCATATTATAGGATGTGAATATTCTCTCTGTTGCAAATTTGTCTAATTTAATCCATTGCTAATGGTAATAACTGCCATTAAATGCTCTCTAAAGAATCACCACAGTATTTAACTCCTTGTGACAAAGGTATTACTTTTATGGTTTCATCCACACTAGTTTACTGCTCATTTGATTTATTTTCTCATACTCTGAGACTGACGTGTCTGTGAGACTTAAAGACCTGTTTATGTCAATTTCTGCAGTATAGGCCAAAACTGGAATATATTGCTAAACTTACACCATTTCTTAGTTAAAATTTATCCAAAGCTTGTGATGGCAATGCAAAATAACCTGGCTATTTCAATTCATCTCTGCTTTTTAAGTGGCAGGATAGCATGCCTCAAAGTTGTTCAAAATAAAGATCAAAGGAAGATGAGATTGTTGCCTGTTCAGCATTGATTTGATCACAAAATATGGCACTTTTGTGACACGTGACACGTTTCAAGTTGTTGCTGTTTGTCAGATATTTTGGTGATTTACAAGTGTCTGACAGCTTGTGACATTACTTGATTTGTATTTGTTTTGTCTTTTTCTGAAAAGAAGGAACATCAATATATGAAAAACACTACTGTTTTAATAATAATGCTAATAATAATAACAACAAAAATAATAATCACCAAGGAGTGTTAATGCCAAATCCACCTTTCAGTTAGAGCAAGCTCAACGCCAAGAACAAAATCAGCACTATCAACAGTTCAACAGTACCTGTCCTCACATACAGCTTCGGGATTGTGGAAGATGAGGAAATTGGTAACGATGCATGTGCACCACAATCAAACAGTTCCAGACAACATTGCTATTATCGGGCCTTAGCAAATACACTGAGCAAGGTAGCAATAAGCTCACGGAGATGGTGAAGAATCACAAAGCCAGCAAAACCAAGTATTCCTTATCGAAGTTGGCGAATGGCGAAGATGGTCTTCACAGGCACAAGGATCACCCAGAGAGTGCCAGAACTGTGGGCAGAAAGCAGAGCGGGAGTTGTCTGAATGAAAGCTGAGCACTGACAAAGAATATTGAATAAGATGGATTGAGTGTGTGAGAGCAAGCACATTCTTCAAGTATCTGAATGAGCAAGGAACAAAAACAAGGAAGCCAGTCTAGCTTGGCTCCAAAGTGCTGTCCTGAAAGAGAGAGCCTCAATTACAGGATCAGGATCAATTACTTACAAGTACTGCAAGAAACTTGTTGTTGAAGTGCCTGACAAGTGGTATGAGAATGTCCCACAACCAGTAGTGAACACCGATGACTGAACCATCATATATGACATGGGTGTGTTTACCAACATCAGTGCAAACCGCCTAGACATCATTGTCCACAACAAGAAGGAAAAGATGTGCCAGCCTGTTGATAATGAAATCCCAGTGGACCATAATATAGTGGACCGGTAGAATGACAAGCTCATTATTATTATTATTATTAACAAAATTTAATTAGGCTAAATGTTGGCTATTTACAGTTGCTTAATATATAATTTAATTGGATTGCATTCAATGGTGTGTACATTGACTATTTTTCTTCTTTCACCATGCTAAATAAATCAGATGATTAAGTGTGAACTGTTAATTTTATAATTAATCGATTCAATTATTTCTTAATTTAATATATCAATAAATAGAAAACTAAGTTGTATTCTTTTAATTGGTCATGATAAGTGAGCTAGAAATAAAATAATTAGAACTTGAAAACTTCTCTTGAGAAAAATATACATCAGACCCTTATCAGAAAATAAAGCCCAACCGAGTGATTAGGAAGCCAATGACATGATTTATTGTTTCGAGTTGAGTGAATAATTGTATGCAGTTGCCTAGGAAATGCAGCATTTGACCAATCAGAATTAAGTATTCCAGAGAGCCGTGTATATATAGTATGTTGTGTTACTTATGAAAGCTGCACATGCACAACTGAGCAGGTGACACCAGTTAGAACAAGTGATTACCATTTTAAGAGACCCTTACAGGCATAATGAATAGATACAGAAATAATGTCTGGATGAAAAGGTCAAAAGTGCACGAGTGGAAACTAGAATGCTGAAGAGAGAGCAGCTGCAGCGGAGGGGAATAGTTTACCCTTGAAGTGTACGTACTGTTTCAATGACATAGTCTCATGCAGACCTTAGAGATAAATGTTGTACATGCTGGCGGGAGCAGTTGTTATTATGCATGACATGCTAATACTCTGTTTAGCAATGACAATGCCAGAGCATTAGAAGTGTTTAAATCCAGTCTCCATCTGGTCTGCCACATAGACAACACAAATCATCACGGACCATTGTAACGTTTATCTCTCATTCTAGCCAAATTTGCAGCATCAAGTACTTAATTTGTTTAATGGTGTTCATGTTTACGCAATCTGAGCTGTAACAGCTTGTGGCAGGCTTAGAGACGTCTGTGGTGGATCATTCCATGGACAGAGATCTGCTTTGTGTACACACTGCTGCAAAAGTGCTATGTCTCCCATGTTTCAAAGTGTAACTGACCAATCTGAGAGCCACAGTGCAACAGCAAAATCATGTCATACTTATCAGACCCCTTCTCTATCCAGATGGAACGAAAAACAAAGCTAGTTTAGAGTTTGAAGCAATGCTTGCATGAACAGTTGGTGAGTATCTAGCACAGTCTTTGTGTTTCTTGTTGTTGGCCATTTCTGAGTATGAATTCCTGTCCATCTAAGGTCATTTTCCATGACACTGCATTTTCATTCTCAGCTGAAAGTTTACATTTATTTGTGAAATTAAGTTATAAACCATTAAACCCCATATGACTGATTAGAAAGATTCTTAGTTGCATATCATGGGAGTCCTTTTGTAGATTTTTCACACAAAGGAGCACCTGGCCCTTTCAGAAAGAAAGAGTGTGATAAATTGGAAAGAAAAGAGAAAAAAGACAGAGATGGAGAACAACCACTGTGCCTTAACCTAAAAACCATTTTATTTCCTCAAAGTAAACTGAAAGCCAGATGTCCTTAGCATTGAAGTGTATGGAAAGATAAATGTTCTCATATCTAAAATAATAATAAAAAAAAATTGCATACTTGTTAATTTTACATAAAAAAAATATGTCAAGGAAAATAAAATATATTAAAAAAAAAAATAGATAGTGATGATAGTGGTAATCTGGTATGTTTAAAAATGCTTCCTATATCAATGCAATCGTCTTCAAGAAAAGTTAGAAATTAATAAAAAGATAACTGAAAAGTTTGAGGAAGGGTACATTTAAAAAACTCTAGATAACTCCACCAACTTGAGTACAATAAAGTGTTACTCTTTCAGTGAATACTAAATCAGTGTTAATTGACATTATCTAGTCACATCCTGCTCTCATTCTGTATTCCACAGCTTATGTCAAAAGATAAAGGACAATTAGAGGTGCTTTTCACATGAATGGTCAAATGCACTCATTTTAACCCACTGAGCAAATTAAAAGGAAATGGGCAAGCTATGGGGAATGTAGTCAAGTATTTTGTAGATTATATTTTTTTCGGCCGTGTTCTAACCAAGCCCTGGAGAACTAATACAACTAGTCTGAGTACAAGTAGGGCCAAGCTTTTAATAAAAGAGGATGATTGCATGCTATCTGGGAGGAGAGATTGCTGGAAGCATAATTTCCCAAGTTAAAGTTTTACTTGCAGTTTTGATGTCTTTTAATACATTTCATCTATAAAATGCATGTGAATAGTTTATCAGCCATTTTTATCCAATTTTACAGTGAAATTTTTTTGAAGCAGATGCAATAAAGGCTTCCTTTAATCACATGGCTTTCAACTGTCTTTGACTGCTGTTGGTTTAGGTGTGGAGGAGACCACTTTGAGCCTTGCAGAGCCAGTGGTTTAGCAGGTTCATTTTCTGCATGATTTAATGAGGTGCTGAGCTAGCCCATAGAATCGAAAGTTTCACTGTAATCACTGCATTTGATTTCCTTACCAAACACACTAAATGAAGAGCTTAGCAAATCCCTTGGACAGATATGCATTATTCATGTTGAGTGTTCAATGATTATTTCAACCTGGGGAGTGTCTGTTTTCTAAAAAAAAAAAAAAAACTAAGATTACTAAGAATGTAATAATTCCATTAGTAATAAATAGTAAATAAATAGGTTTTAAACTGGGACCCCTCATGTCTCCATTGTACTCCATGTAAAAAAAAAAAAAAAAAACCTTCATTCACATCAAATTGTATTATTTATTTATTTGTATATATTTATTGGCTTTAGTACAATTACCTAATAGAAGACAAATAGGTAAATCTGTCTTTTTTATGGAAATACAGCATTTATATTTTATGAAGTGTGGTCCCCAAGTATAATGATGCTCAAGGTCATGACAGAGTTTAAAACCCTCTAAAACCCTTTTTTACATCAATTGTAGTCATCCTGCTGGCTAAGAATGACTGTTATGTACAGATTAAATTTGAAACAGAGCAATATTTTAAATTTAAATAAGTCCTAAGAGGCAAAATAATGAACTGAAGTTAAGACCATCATATCATAGCTAAAGGGTCCACCAAACACAGAAAGGTTGACATAGTTCACTTTGAACATGACATATTTAGCACTCTTAAACAGTACTGACACCACATTCTGCTGCTGTGAATCTGGCTTTTTTCAGGACTGCAGGACTGTCATTTTTGCTCTCTATCATTTTAGAAGTGAACAGTTTATCGTGGGCTGCTGTCCTAAGACCTGACATGACAATTATGCATTTTAAGTGCACCGCTGTCATACTGCCTTTGTTTAAGCCATGTGATCTATTTTGGCACTGACTGCTGTTGGAGCCATTTAGAACTGTGTCAGACAGCTGTTTGCTGTCTCCTGTTGTTCCCTTTTGCAATATGTCCCTTTATCACAGACACAATATAGTCATATCATCATCACCATTGGCTACCAGGGTTATTTGCCTTAAGATGACCACATTTGGCTTCACTCCCGTGTTTCTCATGTGAGACTTCCATGTTTAAAACTGATTTGCACTAATATTATTACTTCATAATGTATGATATGATAAAATATGATATAATGTTTAAACAATCATCTTATTATTTATATATGGATAAATTATGAGTCTGTAGCATATTGGTTATCAGCCAATAATATTATTTTTGTCAGGACCCCTCAAAATGATTGACAGTTTGCATGCAGTTTGGATTTGACGTATGATTCTGATTGGGGTAAAAGTCCCCGCTCATCCATGCAGCAGGTCATGAGTGAGCAGGGAGAAAAGCAGCATGCCCCTTCAGGCTTAAACAAGAAGCATGTTGCCCTTACCCAGATGATGTTGTTAGCATTTAAATATCAATCTTTAGTAGTTAAGGCTCATCTAGAATTGGTAATGCCTTTCTTTAAGCTTATTTGACTATTAATGTCAACACTCTGTGTTCAGGTCAGCAACATGCTTGTTGCTTAAAGCTATCCAGTGTATCGGTAACATGCTTGTTTCTGGACACACAGTATTTAAACAGAAAGCATGTTTTATAAATCAGATTTAAATCAGCCTTAAACAACAGCTTTAAAAACAAGCCTATGCTGTGGTAAGTTTAACTGTGGACCAGATGTCAACATACAACCAATAAGCCTAAAGCAACAAGCATGTTACTGAAGAGCTAGCTTTAAACCAAAAGCAGTATTTACCAATAACCTGATGGCTTTAAGCATGAGAATAAAGGAAGAAACTTACCATTGATTCATGAAGACATTCAGAGATAAATAAAGGGTGAAATATAGCCAGCTGTGATGTGGATGCTTGATCCCCTATTTGATATATTACTCCTTCCAAGGGCAGATCTCTTGTAAACTGTTGTTGATGCAGTCACATTAGCACGACTTCTACAATGATTTGTGGGCAAAAAGTGTACTCGCTCAGGTCACTTCCAATCTTGCAGCCCATGTCAATCAAGACAGAGAATTTGTGTTCAGGTTCATAAACTTGAATCTGGTGAGAAAGCATTTGGGGAAGAAAATTTTCTATAGAGAAAGAGTTTGCCATCTAATTTGCTCCTAAGTAAGCAATGAAGCTGCTGAATAATCCTGAATAGACCTTATGTAGGAATGCAGTATACTTATATTCTGTAAGTAGATGTGGATCATCTGAGTATCAGCTGATGAATTCTTGTCTCATGTGACCTGGCAGAACTAATGCTATGCCATGTTTGATTTATTTGTTTACTTTTTAAAGTTATTGATTTCAGTTGATTTCATGTTAGAATTAATTATAATATGAACTAAGAAAGAGCAATACAGTTTTAGATAATTTATTAACCTTTGTTATGTTTTTACATGTTCTTGTTCATATTAATTCACTGTGACTAATATTAACTAATATCAACAGATACAAAAATGTGTTTGTAAATGTTGACATTAAAATTGAACAAAAATAATAGATGCTGTAGAAGTATTGTTCATTGTTGTAAAGAGTCACACTTCTTATTTTTATTTATTTTACACAATTTTTATTAACACAAAATAGTATATAATTGTAATATGTTCAGTCAATAAACTATCAGCCATAATGTAAAATTAATTATTCTCATCTTAATGTAAATTCAAATACTGTAACATGAAAAGTCAAGGTGAAGTCCCATGATTGCTATGAGTAAAACAGAGCTATGCTGTCTGTGAAATTGTAAAACTTTGCCACATGATATGAAATCCATAGCAACAGGACGCACCCACTGTCCCTTGAGATGAGCAGTCATTTTCGCTCAGTGGAACATTTTGACAGAAATTCCCTCTGCACTGGCATGGTGAAGATGAGGTGCAAGTGGATCTTTTAATAGTTGACAGGGTGGGGATGTTTGATTTTCGAGCACACTCCTTCCCACAACAAGATCACAACAGGAAAAGATAAGTTAACGACATGGGTGAAATAAAAGATTAGCCCTGATCCTCTTTGTCATTATTATAAAAAAACACCTCATTTGTGGAGGAATATGGGATTTGCTGTTTGTGTACAGATGTAATAAATCAGACAGAGGAGATGACAGGCAGACAGAGATTGGAGCCTGGGAATAGAGCCCATCTGACATGCTTAGCACAGCAGTTAACCACAGTCCTGCTCCTCAGCCTCTCCTCTGTCAAGGGACCACACACACTACACACTCTCACTCTTCTGCTTACTCACTCAATCCGTTCTCTCAGCCTCATTCCACTCTCAAATGGACTGCTTAAAACTGTCTGCGATTTTCATTCATGAACATTTGCATTGACACAGACACTTATATTTCACCAACCCAGGCTCACTGAAAAAAAAAAAAAAAACCTTCCCTGTGACAATATCATATTAGTTTCATGCAAGTTTCTTGACACTTTTCGAAGTGATGGTGCTAGATCCACATCACCCAAAACAGAGGAACATGATGAACATGGCAATTTTGTCGTATGTATCATGGCAGTCCAGAAATGAATTGTTCTGTGACAGACTCTAAAATGGTTAGTGCTACACTAAATCTAGCAATAATATTAAAGCAATAGTATTAACAAAATCAAATATTAGTTAAAGATAATACAATAATACCTGCTAATACAAGGAAGGTTTTATTTATTTATTTATTTATTTTTTGGGTGTGTGACTCATGTTTCACGGGACTCATACCCTTTTGCTCCACATCACAAGTGCAGTGCTATACCAGGTGAGCTGCCAAGCAATTTTACTACATTATAAAAGCCATGTGAAAAAAAAAAAATGTTTTGGGGCCTAACATATATTATTGTGCACCAGTGATCATCATTTTCTGTGATAAGAAATAAAAGGTTAATTTTATTTCATTCTACTGAGACTGCCTTGCTCTTAGTTGTTGAAGCACTAAGACTGGCAAAAGCGGAATCCAAATCTTCAGTACTTATCCTGCTTGATCTGTCCGCTGCTTTTGACACCGTTAACCACCAGATCCTCCTATAAACCCTAATGGCCAAGGGCATCTCAGGAAACACACTTCAGTGGTTTGAGTCTTACCTATCAGATAGGTCCTTCAAAGTATCTTGGAGAGGTGAGGTGTCCAAGTCACAACATCTAACTACTGGGGTGCCTCAGGGCTCAGTTCTTGGACCACTTCTCTTCTCTGTCTACATGACATCATTAGGTTCTGTCATTCAGAAACATGGCTTCATATCACTGCTATGCTGATGACAATCATCTCTACCTCTCATTCCATCCTGATGATCCAAAGGTAGCTACTAACATCTCAGCTTGTCTAACAGACATTTCTTGCTGGATGATGGACCATCACCTACAACTCAACCTTGCCAAGACAAAACTGCTTGTAGTTCCAGCAAACCCATCGTTTCATCACAATTTCACCATCAAGTTAGGCACATCAACCATAACTCCTTCAAAAACAGCCAGAAGCCTTGGACTTATGATTGATGATCAACTGACTTTATCAGACCACATTGCTAAAACTGTCTGATCCTGCAGATTTGCTTTATTCAATATCAAAAAGATCAGGCCCTTTCTTTCGGAACATGCTGCATAACTCCTTGTTCGAGCTCTTGTTCTGTCCAGGCTGGACTATTGCAATGCCCTCTTGGCAGGTCTTCCAGCCAGTTCTATCATACCTCTACAATTAATCCAGCAAGATTAATTTTTAATGAGCCGAAAAAAATACACGTCACACCTCTGTTTATCAATTTGCACTGGCTTCCAATAGCTGCTCGCATAAAATTCAAGGCATTGATGTTTGCCTACAAAACTACCACTGGCTCTGCACCCATTTACCTAAATGTATTACTTCAGATTTATGTGCTCTCTAAAAGCTTGCATTCTGCAAGTGAATGTTGCTTGATTGTGCCATTCCAAAGAAGCACAAAAAGTCACCTTTACAGACTTTTAAATTCAATGTTCCCTCCTGGTGTAATGACCTCCCCAGCCCAATCCGAGTCCTTATCCCTCTTCAACAATCGGTTTAAAACCCATCTCTTCCATCTGCATTTGACCCTCTAACTTTAGCACTCACTATTCTAATTCTATTATATATATATATATATATATATATATATAAAAAACTTTTTCCTTCATTTATTATGCAATTATATTTTATTTCCTATTCTATCTGTTTTCTTTTTATTTATTATATTATTTAAAAGCCCTTGCAACGTGTACTGTGACTTGTTATAGCAGTACACAGTTTTTTTTTTTTTTTTTTTTTTTTTTTAATTTTCAACCTTAAAATCAGCAGCCTTTTATTTTGGCAGGTTGCCGGCAAGTACATGCGTTTCAGGGTTTAGCACTGCCGATTTGAAGAGTTTCAGTGAATAAAATGTTTTGCATTGTGCCATGAAAGCGCAGCGGGTGGCCTAGATTTGTGCGTTCAATTTGAATATAAATCTTAAATAGTACAGTTTGTCGATCTAAAATGGCAATTGTGTATTGATAGCTGTCAAACATGTCTGTACAGAAATGCACTTTCAGAAGTTCATTCTCTCTTTTTTTTTTTTTTTTTTTTTTGTCCCGCATGTGGACCTGCTTACCACTTATGTGCAAACCTGTATAATCTCAGAAAAAAAGTAAAAAAAAATACGTATTTAGATTCTAACCTGTACACTTTTTTTTTTTTTTTTTTTTTGCCTGAGTGTGCAATAAAGTTTTATTTTTACAAAAATGTAGGTAGAGACGTCTTTTTTTTTCTATCTTGGTATTGTCGGGCTTTTGTGTGAATTAGCAAAGACAACATAAGAGAGAAAATATTTGTATTGTGTGAAGCGGGTTGATGAATACACATCCTCGACTTTTTAAGTCATGGAGGCTATTCTCTATTTCAGTGGCTTGTCTGTTACCCTCTATGACGGCTTTACATTCCATCTCATGAGACATGAGAGTCATGGCATTTGGTGGTGTAGAATCACCCCAACAAACCCGTTGGTAAAAAAAAGGTTGAGAATCCAGGGACTTCTAATTTTTTAGATTACTGTGTGAGTAGTTCCCTGTGTGATGTGGTAGAGGGTGTTAAACCCGTATTAGGCAGTGGGCCAGATTATTCTACATCCCTTACAAAAAAGAACTATACTAATCCTATCGATTTCTATAGTAGTGAATAATACTTCTATGATGTTCTGTAATACATCTATAGTAATTCTATAGTATGTCCCAAAATAATATAGTACTATATTCCTATAGAATTCATATAGGATTGTCCCAAAATACTACAAGATTTCCTATAGTTGTTTTTCATAAGGGATGTCTCATTCACATTAGCGTCATCAGCTGAATGCTCGCTTGAAAGGCCAATCGCTACATAATGACGCTAGCCATGAACCTATGGAGTAGTTTGAGGTCTACACTCAATACAGACTGCAGTCTGTAAGTTAGGGATAACTGTCAGCACAGTGCCTCGGTAACTTCGTACTACTGATCACCATTTTACAAAAGGATTAATATTTTGGAGTGAAGCATACGTACAATTGGTAAGTGACAAGGTTTATGGAGTTATAGTATGCAACATATACGAAAGTTGATTGAGTTATAGGCTAATGTTACCGCTATAGCTACCGCAATGTCTTAACTGGAGATTCAGCCAGATAACAAAATATGTCTGGAAACGACACCTCCGGCCATTTGGTTGGGTCATTGACTTAGTTTTTAATTAAATAAGGGCAATCCTAAGCTATTAGCTATTGCAGTAAATTTTGCAATATACCGTTGCGGGTTGGCAGGCGTCAGTGACTCGCAATACATATTTTTTTGTCATTCAAATACACATGATGTTCGCTACTCCACCATTGCCAGGCCAGACCACACCCCCAACGATGACTAGATGCTGACTCTATGTATTTCCCCATTAGGGGTCAACTACAATGCACACCTTATACGGTTGAAATATGTATTAAAATAACTTGTAAATCATTTAGGGGAAAAAACGAGTCCCGTTTATCACTTAGGCACATTCCTGCGAAAAGGTTTTTTTTTTTTTAGGTTCTCTTACGAAAATTAACAAATTTGTAAATAATTCAATTCATTTATTTAGTTTATTTTTTATTATTATTTTATTTTAAGTTCTATTTTCACCTCTATAGTTTTTTTTTTTTTTTTTTTTTTTTTTTTTATCTTCATATTTGAGGAAGGGGCACACAACAGTACAATCCTGCTTAGGACACCCATTTGACCAGCAGCGGCCCTGAACTATTTGACCTAATACTGATCACCACACTTATACTTTAAAGCAAAAAGCAGCTGCTTGTGACTTAACTTGTAATCTACAGACAGCATCTAAGCAGAGGCCATCATGATGACCCAGGTCTGTAAATTATAATAATGTGTGTAAAACCCTAAGTTTGCACTGATCCACAGATAATGATTGAAAGCTAGAGAAGCCCAAACCACATGAATCTTTTGAAAATAGGGTAATTTAATCTCAATTTAAATGCAACTTTGAAAACTCGGAAGTGTAACTGCTGTGTTTGTTTGTAAATGGTAATTTCATCTGTACTGCCATATGTGCAATGTCTACACATTATCACAAGGGTAATGAATCATACATCCTTATTTTATTTTTAAAACACATTTTTTTTTTAAATCACAAGTTTGGCTCTTGTTCCATCCCTCCCTCTACCTCCCTCCTTTGTCTTGCTCTCTCTCTCTCCCCCCACCCCAGGGCTCAGTCATAGGGGAGAATGTGTGGCTTGGAGATAAAGAGGCTTGTCGCACTGCTTGATAGCAATTCGCTGATAAGATCTAGTTGCTGTCCATCAGGCTAGCTCGTTGCAATGGCTGTCAGTGGCATCCTAGGAAATTTGTCAGATGCACAAGCCTGTCATATCACTCACATCCCATAAAGAGCACCTACACAAACAGGTCTTTGGTAGGATTCATTACCCTCTGATGGCTGCTGGATGAAAGGGGGAGACATCACAGTAATGACCCTTGATAGGCACTGTTTTTAGGCAACAAAGAGACCAGTAAACACTAGTTTGGAGAATATGATTTTTGGCATTCCACAAACACCCTCTGACATCTATTTAACAAGGTTTTAAAATGTGTTGTGTTTACGCTCATTATTTTTATGTATTTTTGTTATTTAACTGTGTAAAAACAGATCACAGACCAGTGTTAATCTTTCCAAAATTACTTCTAAAAATGTGTTAACGAACGTGAACACTGCATGTTTACCAGTAAACTGAAGCGCTTTGCCAGCTGGTTAATTAACACATCAATATAATATCATTCAAAAGTTTGGAGTCAATATACATTTATTCAAAATTCTGAAGCATCATGTGACACTGAAGACTGGAGTAATGGCTAGTTGAGACGTCTAATAAATAAATAAATAAAAAATGACATAATAATCTTACCAAACCTACACTTTTGAATGGTACTGTATAGTGTATATGGATAAAGAAATAACCGAACAAATAAAAAATGAGGAAAAAAATTCTAATTACAACTATATTTGAGGGACAGATAAACATTTAGCAAAATATGTTCAATAGATTTGAGGTAGATAAGACTTTCAAAGTCAGTTGGCCTTTAAAATTGCTGTAAAGTTCTAACATTAACCTTCATATCAACCTGTTCCCTCTGTTTGACAGGAGACACATCTGGCCTCATGTACAGTATCAGCACCAAGTTAAACAGCATCATTGTCTGTGTCCTCCTCCAGATGAGCCATTGTCCCTGTCTTGTAATGCAAGGCCAGTCTCAACAATGAACCTATCATCTCTGTATTGTCACTCTTAGCATTACCAACATATTGCATCTCAAACTTCATTCTCATCGAGTCCTCTGAATTTCCAGTATGACGTGTAAGAGATAGAGCAAGAAACAATGAGCATCCTCCACCCACATCTCAGATACACTGTACCACAGTTACTTACCTGTCTTTAAGTGCGCATACAATTGTGGGTTTCTGCTGGATATCAGCAGAACCGCATTTTTACAGTTAAACTCCGCGCACGCAGAACAGCTGCAGGATCTCGGACTGCTTTGGAGGCCTACCTCAACACCGACCCCGATACTGCATCTCGCCCACAGCGGAGGCGCCACAAGCGGCATGAGAGGAATCAGAAGAGGGGTAAGCACGGAGGTATCCAGGCTAGGCTAATGGCTAACCCACACAAGCCATCTATCCCCACCATTTTACTGGCTAACATACGCTCTTTGAACAATAAACTAGACTACATCCGGTTACTACATTCAACTCAGAGGACTGTAAGAGACTGTTGCGTTTTTGTGTTCATGGAAAGATGGCTCAGCAACAGCGTTCCAGACTGTGCTATTTAGCTCGACCAGCTGACGTGCTATCGAGCGGACAGAGCCCTCTTTGCAGGAGGAAAAACCTACGGCGGGCTATAAGTATATATCAATGACGTGTGGTGCCGTGATACTGTTGTGATCTGCAAACACTGCTCACACCTGGTGGAGTTTATGATTATTAAGTACCGGCCGTTCTATCTACAGAGGGAGTATACTGCCATAATGCTCGTTTCGGTTTACATTTCCCCGAACATCAACTGCAACAGGAACAATGCACTAAATGAACAGTACCAGCACATCAGTGAGCAGCAGACAGCACACCCTGATGCTTTTCTCATCATAGCTGGGGATTTCAACCATGCTGACTTAAAGAATGTGTTTCCAAAAATACACCAACACATACACTTTCCAATATGAGGTAAAAACATTTTAGACTTTGTTTACACCACACAGAGGGGAACTTACAAAGTTACACCTTCTTTGCTCACTTTGAGCCACAAAATAGCACCATTGCACAGAAGACTCCATCTCCTCCCGGCGACCAGGTGATGATGTTGACCCCAGAGAGCATGAGGAGATTCTTCAACAGGATCAATGCATGCAAAGCTCCGGGTCCTGACAACATCTCTGGGCATGTAATGAGAGACTGTGCAGCAGAACTCACTGATGCCATCACAGGCATTTTCAACATCTCACTTATTCAGGCTGTTGTTCCCACATGTTTCACCAGTCACTTTGTGCAGTATTGGTCTGCTCACTACTTCATTCAGCATGGAACTGACTTCATTCTACTACCTCTCCAGTCAGTTAAATGAAATAACTTGAGCTCTTTGTCACTTTAATCAGACAAAATAAGCTTTTTTGCTCTAAAAATCTTTTTATCTGTACTGTTGGTTCACTTCATTGATTTGCACTCTATCTGCCATGTGCTTTGTGCTGCTTTATTTAACTTTATTTTTAATTGTATTTTATTATATGTCTTTTTTTACATTTCCTTATTGTATAGCTGTACCTTATATTTTATATTTGATCTAGATTTTTAGGCTCTACTGTTAGTGTTATCTGTATGCACCGTGGGTCTGAGGGTAACACAATTTCGATTCTCTGTATGTATGTACTGTACATGTGAAAGAATTGACAATAAAGCAGACTTGACTTGACTTTAATGTTTCTGAGGGCGTAGTTTCTCCACACTGTAACCTTTAATGCATGTGCTATTAGAAAGTGTCTGTTATTTCACCTAAACTCAGAAATGGATGATGATAATGGCACAGGAAGTGGACACATTTAGAGGCAACTGCTAACACAGCAGGTGTACCCTCATCTGAATCGCCATCAAATCAATGCACTGGCCTGCCAACCGCAGAGCAGCGCTCTTGTTAGCTATAGGGCAAAGTGATTGGGTGGAATTCTACAGTTTCTCTCTAAATCTGTTTTTCATGGGGTCTCTTTCTCTCTCCAGAGAGAGGTGTAGGGGCTTAAGCTTTCTCTGTGTTTTACTCTGAGGAGCCTCTGTCTGTTACCTGCTCCCCTGAGAACCCACAAGAATGCAAGCTTCATTTAATAATAGGAGCAACATTCATCGTGGGCCAGTGTGACTTTTTTTTTTTTTTTTTTTTTTTTTTGTTATCTGTTCAGTTTCAGTGAGTGCCAAGCAGAAAATATTTGTATTTATGTATATTACAGGTGCATCTCAATAATGTTGTGGAAAAGTTAATTTATTTCAGGAATTCAACTCAAATTGTGAAACTTGTGTATTAAATAAATTCAGTGCACACAGACTGAAGTAGTTTAAGTCTCTGGTTCTTTTAATTTAATTTAAAAATCTCAACACATTAGAAAAAAATATATATAAAATTGTTGGCCTTCTGGAAAGTATGTTCATTTACTGTACATGTACTCAATACTTGTTAGGGGCTCCTTTTGCTTTAATTTCTGCCTCAATTCAGTGTGGCATGGAGGTGATCAGTTTGTTGTACTGCTGAGGTGGAATAGAATCCCAGGTTTCTTTGACAATCGCCTTTTTGATCTCTTTTTTCTCTTGACAAATGACCTCGGTTTCCAAATGAAATACAAAACTTGCTCTCATCTGAACAGAGGACTTTGGACCACTCAGCATCAGTCCAGTTCTTCTTCTCCTTAGCCCCGGTAAGACGCCTCTGACGTTGTCTGTGGTTCAGGAGTGGCTTAACAAGAGGAATACGACAACTGTAGCTAAATTCCTTGACACGTCTGTATGCCTTGACCCCAGCCTCAGACCATCCCTTGTGAAGTTCACTCAAACCTTGAATCGATTTTGCTTGACAATCCTCATAAGGCTGCGGTTCTCTCGGTTGGTTGTGCATCTTTTTCTTCCACACTTTTTCCTTCCACTCAACTTTCTGTTAACATGCTTGGATACAGCACTCTGTGAACAGCCAGCTTCTTTGGCAATGGATGTTTGTGGCTTACCCTCCTTGTGAATGGTGTCAAAGATTGTCTTCTGGACAACTGTCAGCTCAGCAGTCTTCCCCATGATTGTGTAGCCTAGTGAACCAAATTGAGAGACCATTTTGAATGTTCCGTAAAACTTTGGTTGATGGGTTTTTGTTAAATGTGGGCCAAAATCGTCACAATTAAAAGAACTAAATAATTAAACTACTTCAGTCTGTGTGCACTGAATTTATTTAATACACAATGTGAGTTGAATTACTGAATTAAATGAACTTTTCCACGTCATTCTAATTTGAGATGCACCTGTAGGTTAATTAAGCAATATCTGCAATGATACAGCAGTAAAATAGTGAGATGTTGCCTTTAAACAGAAGTTCAATAAGCACATAATTAATACTGAATATCTTGTGTTTTAGACAACATTTGGAGGGATTGTTATGTTTGGTTGTCTTTTTCTCTTTTAAAGCAAATAGTTAGAAATTAATCCAAAACATAAAGCTTTGTGTGTTCCTTCTTTCCTCCTTCCTTATTCTAGTTAATAACTTGCTTACTTAAATGTGTGTGTGTGTGTGTGTGTGTGTGTGTATGTATATATATTACATATAAATATACATGTTAATATATTACTCTACATTATGTGATACTGGCAGGTGAGCAAGAGAGAGAGAGTGCACATATTAGAGAGAGGATTTAGACCTGTTTATTCGTGACCACCTTGCAATCAGAAAGAGCAATTTTTAGATCTTTGCATGTATGTTAGAAGAGCACTGGCATCCCAGATCGAACATATTGTTTTCCATACTGAGCATGTTAATTGACTCTTGAGTCAATATGTTCACCCTCTCTGCAGTGCATGTGTTCTCTCCTCAGCTCAAGAGGTCATGCGGGAGGCCATACGAAGACCCCAGGTAGCGTACAACATCATATATAATAATGGTTTTAATGCTGTTTATTCAGTGTTGTGGGTTGCTGTGAGCCTATTGAAATATACATGATGCATGCAAAACAATAGGATCCCTCTTGAAAATATGTGATATGTTGTATGTTGAATGATTTGATTGAGCTCATGTAAAAAAAAAAAAAAAAAAAAACGGAGAGCACTTTTTTCTCTGCATGTGATTCCTTTGAAAAGGATTATGCTTTTGCTTCCCACAGAATTTATTTTTATTTTTTGGCTCTCTGCTTTTGTCATCAGCCTTTAGCCTTCAGGATACTGTTGGAATAATGGAACAATGAGGAAATAAAAGGGTTTAAAAAAAAGAGAGTCTTGGACTGGGGCAGGAACTCCTCCTGTCTAGACATTTTATAAGGCCAAGTAAAACAAAATCAAAGACACCATACTTGTGCAGTCACCTACAACAACACTTGAAATAATTAAGTCTCTACATTTTATTTGGTGATTTTGTTATTTGAAGGCATTAGTGTGTGATTTTCTGTGAAGCTGCTTAGGAATTAAGGTACAAAACAACCTCTCATTGCAGACTGATGCTCAGTCATTTCAGCATTGTGCCATTCTTAATTCATGGCCACAGACATAATGTTAGTAATGTTCAATAGTATAATAAAATAGAATAATAGAAAAATAGAGACAGAACAGTAAAATTCAGCCTGACTCTCTCACACACCACACAAATTTGGTACAATTTCCCAGCACAATCCCTGATAGAAAAAAAATTAAAAAAAAATAAATAAAAAAAAAAAAAAAAAAATATATATATATATATATATATATATATATATATATATATATATATATATATATATATATATATAGTACATCAGCTATAGTTTGGTCCATTCAGAAAGACTGCCCAGTCTCTTGTCTAAAGACTCTGAAAGGATCTTTTTTTTTTTTTTTTTTTTTTCAATTGCTGAATGAAAGCCTTCTTTGATTTCTTTTTGTTTTCACAGCAGGGATTTAGACCTATGATGTATGTCAAGGCAAAAACTTTAAAACTTCATTGTCAGGGTAATATATTTCTAATTCCCTGCCTGGGTAAATCACTGACTGAGAATTGGATATTAATTTTCAGACTCTAAAGAAGCCAAAGATTGAATTATGCTTCATAAAATGGATTACTGAATAGCATGACAGTTGGTTTTATTGCTGTAAGGGAAAAATATACCTTTTTACCCTCTGTATACCTGATTAATCCAAAGTGCAAGCAACTGTGTCAACTGCAAAGGTGTTTTATATATATATATATATATATATATATATATATATATATATATACAGTATATATATATATATATATATATATATACAGTATATATATATATATATATATATATATATATATATATATATATATATATATATATATATATATATACACACACACACACACACACACACAGTACAGACCAAAAGTTTGGACATACCTTCTCATTCAAAGAGTTTTCTTTATTTCCATGACTATGAAAATTGTGGATTCACACTGAAGGCATCAAAACTATGAATTAACACGTGGAATTATATACAGTACATAACAAAAAAGTGTGAAGCAACTGAAAATATGTCATATTCTAGGTTCTTCAAAGTAGCCACCTTTTGCTTTGATTACTGCTTTTGCACACTCTTGGCATTCTCTTGATGAGCTTCAAGAGGTAGTCACCTGAAATGGTCTTCCAACAGTCTTGAAGGAGTTCCCCGAGAGATGCTTAGCACTTGTTGGCCCTTTTGCCTTCTGTCTGCGGTCCAGCTAACCCCTAAACCATCTCGATTGGGTTCAGGTCCGGTGACTGTGGAGGCCAGGTCATCTGGCGCAGCACCCATCTCTCTCCTTATTGGTCAAATAGCCCTTGATGCCTTCAGTGTGACTCTACAATTTTCATAGTCATGAAAATAAAGAAAACTCTTTGAATGAGAATGTGTGTCCAAACTTTTGGTCTGTACTGTATATACAGGTGCACCTCAATAAATTAGAATGTCATGGGAAAGTTAATTTATTTCAGTAATTCAACTTCTTTTAATTGTGATGATTTTGGCTCATATTTAACAAAAACCCACCAATTCACTATCCACCATAGTTCATAATTTCATAATACCAATAAAAAAAATAATAATTGTGAATTGTTGCCTTGCTGGAAAGCATGTTCATTTACTGTACATGTACCCAATACTTGTTAGGGTCTCCTTTTGCTTTAATTTCTCCCTGGTATGGAGGTTGTATGGTATGGTGGTATGAAGGGGATCCGTTTGTGGCACTGCTGAGGTGGTATGGAAGCCCAGGTTCCTTTGACAGTGGCCTTCAACTCATCTGCATTTTTTGGTCTCTTGTTTCTCATTTTCCTTAGACAACACCCCATAAATTCTCTATGGGGTTCAGGTCTGGTGAGTTTGCTGGCCAGTCAAACACACCAACACCATGGTCATTTTACCAACTTTTGGTGCTTTTGGCAGTGTGAGCAGGTGCCAAATCCTGCTGGAAAATGAAATCAGCATCTTCAAAAAATACAAAACTTGCTCTCATCTGAAAAGAGGACTTTGGAACACTGGTCAACAGTCCAGTTCTTCTTCTCTTTAGCCCCGGTAAGACACCTCTGACGTTTTATGTGGTTCAGGAGTGGCTTAACAAGAGGAATATGACAACTGTAGCCAAATTCCTTGACACGTCTGTATGCCTGGACCCCAGCCTCAGTCCATTCATTGTGAAGTTCACTCAGATTCTTGAAACGATTTTGCTTGACAATCCTCATAAGGCTGCGGTTATCTTGGTTGGTTGTGCATCTTTTTCTCCAGACTTTTTCCTTCCACTCAACTTTCTGTTAACATGCCTGGATACAGCACTCTGTGAACAGCCAGCTTCTTTGGCAGTGATTTTTTGTGTCTTACCCTCCTTGTGAATGGTGTCAATGATTGTCTTCTGGACAACTGTCAGATCAGCAGTCTTCCCCATGATTGTGTAGCCTAGTGAAACAAACTAAGAGATCATTTTGAAGGCTCAGCAAACTTTTGCAGGTTTTTGTTAAATGTGGGCCAAAATCATCGCAGTTAAAATAATCAAAGACTAAAATTACTTCAGTTTGTATGCATTGAATTTATTTAATACACGTTTCACAATTTGAGTTGGAATCTGAAATAAATGTATTTTTTTTCCATAACATTCTGATTTATGGAGATGTACCTGTAGATAGATAGATGTGTATATATATATATATATATATATATATATATATATATATATATATATATATATATATATATATATATATATATATATATATATATATATCAGACAGATTAACTATGTGAGTAAATAGCAACCTGCATACTGATATGAAACGTTTATTTATTGATGCATACAAAATAAATCTAAAGTTTGAAGGGCTGGATTTGAGGCTGGAGTTGGTTGTTGCTAGGCAGTCGAAGCCAGGGAGAAAAACAGCAGGGCAGGAAGTGTAATTCCAAATCCAATCTCACTCAGAGGCCAGTACAAATGCACTATTCAGATGGAACAACTGAACCAAAACTCAAACCAAGAGTTTAGATAACAGAGCAAGGACTATACTCAGAAGATTGTGCAGAGGAAGACTGCAAAATAATTGCCTCATGTTCCACCTCCTCCCTCTAGTCAATAGTTAGACTATTCCTTCCACTACTCATTTGTCTATAGCAAATGTAGTTGAATTAGTTTTGAGAATTTTCTTCTCTAATATGAGCAAGATAGTCAGCTCCTTAAAAGTAACATTTTACGGGTTTGTCACGTAGTTAATTTTATCATTACAAAATTTGTCTAAAAAAGTTTTTATTTAATGAAAACTTAGCATTCTTAAACAAACTATTATTTTTAATCTTTTTTTCCCCTTCCGGTGCCATGTCATTCGGACTAAAGAGGACAAGGACAACCCAAGTTGTTATCGGTGCTCAGTTCAGAAGCTGAGGAATCCAGAATTTTTTTGGCATAATATGACATGTTTTTAAAAGTTAGTTCTACATAAAGAAAAAAATATTACACATAGAAACACAGAGATCAAGAATCAGCGTGAGCATCACAACAACGGTGACCATCAAAAAAGCATGTTGTAGCCAATAAAAACTCATCCATTGCTCCCATCATGCATTGCGGCATGAATAAATTATGAGCTGAACTGTCTACATTTTGTTTTTGCTAAGATAATTTTTACCTAATTTTAATGAGTAAAGTAGCTGTTGAATATATACATAAATGTGAGGTATTGTTACCCAATTTATGCAAGCATTTAATAGCTTTTTACTTCAGATAGTTTATACTCAATATATGGGATTAAATCTACCCCACCAAAGTCGATGCAAATTGTTACCTCACATTTATTGGGTAAATTCTATAGATTAGTTTTTACAGTGTATATCCAAGTTCTAGAACAACATATGCTCCCATCCAGACATAGTCTCTTTCAGGGAAGACCTTACATTTTACAACATGACAATGCCAGACCACATACTGCATCATTTAAAACATCATGGCTGCGTAGAAGAAGGATCCGGGTACTGCCAGCATGCAGTCCAGCTCTTTCACCCATAGAAAACATTTGGCGTATCCTAAAAAGAAAGATGCGACAAAGAAGACCTAAGTCAGTTGAGCAACTAGAAGCCTGTATTAGAAAAGATTAGGACAACTTCCCTATTCTAAACTTGAGCAACTTGTCTCCTCAGTCCCCAGACGTTTGCAGACTGTTATAAAAAGAAGAGGGGATGCCACACAGTAGTAAACATGGGCTTGTCCTAACTTTTTGGAGATGTGTTGATGCCATGAAATTTAAAAAACTTATTTTTTTCCCTTAAAATGATAATTTTCTAAGTTTAAACATTTGATATTTCATCTATGTTGTATTCTGAATAAAATATTGAAATGTGAAACTACCACATCATTGCATTCTGTTTTTAATCACAATTTGTACAGTGTCCCAACTTTTTTGGAATTAGGTTTGTAAGCCTACATGCAAAAAGTTAATTTGGGTAAATTCTTATTTTCTTGTTCTTCTTCTTCATAATAATAATAATAATACTTAATATATCTTATAATATAACAATATATTTTATTATTATCATAACACCACTGCCATAGTGCCTTATTTGGCTTTGTGTGCAAGAGAGACAAGGACAATATTCTTGGTTGTAGATTTAAAGGTGGGGGGGGGGGGTGAAATGCTATTTCATGCATACTGAGTTTTTTACACTGTTAAAGAGTTGGATTCCCATGGTAAACATGGACAAAGTTTCAAAAATTAAGTTGTTCGTTTGAAGGAGTATTTTTGTTCCCAATTTTTACAGAGCATCAACGGAGTTGTGCAAGTGTTTGTGTTTGTTCCCTGCATTTCGAAGATGCTTGTTTTACAAACTAGGCCCAGTTTGACGATGGATTTGCACATCGTTTATTTCTTAAGGACGATGCAATCCCAACGAAAAAGGGTCACGATCGTGTGTTGGAACCGCAGGCAGTGAGTAAAACTGCTTAAAATATCTCTGCCTCCTTGTTAGTGCGCCCCCTCCCATGCCGGAGACCTGGGTTCGAGCCCCGCTCGGAGCGAGTCGTTGCTGCTGCTGCTTTCGTTCAGTTTCAGCCTCGGGATCTGAATCTGGATCATAAATAAACTGATTTATTTGGAGTTATGAAGGATGCAGTACTACTCTATAGGTACTCAAGATTAACAGGATATTGAGTGAAAACGAGCATTTCACCCCCCCTTTAAGCCTGAGAATAGCTCTTTGAAAATGTGAACACTAAGATAAACTTCATTAAACATTTAATGTTGCTGCTGCATGGCTTATCTGGGAGAACACCTTTCTGACATTAGGGCTGTGACATTCTATCAGTCCTACATTGTGTTTTAGCAGTTAGATATTTCCATTTTGTCCTCGCAAAGCTCATCCCTAGATTTTCCAGATCAAGGCCTGTTTGGCAAAGGATTTGGCAAAAAAAATAAAAACTAAAATAAAAAAGAAAACACACATATATATATATATATAAATAAAAATAAAAACAGCTCCTTCACTGTCAGGCCCAATGGAAGACCTTGGTTGGTCACAGAGTACAGACCCAGGGTCAGCTTTCTGATCACAGCAACCCATTTTAAGAATGGGGAAGGTTACAGATACCAGCCAGCTGTAACGGCGCTAATGGAGGACAGGAGACAAATGCAAGTACGAGTAAGTTTATTAGGAGTATGGTGATGATGAAAGGTCGGAGAGTAACGCAGGAACCACGGTGGCAGCACAGACTGGTGAGTTGAGACGTGGGGTGCGTAGAACGATGATGACAGCGGTGACAATCCAACAGTGGTGAGTGTATTCCAAGCGTGACGACAGGATCCGAACAGAACGGCGACAAGGCAAGGCAGGAACAACACGAACACGACATCAACACCAGGATCTACAAACAACGATCAGACAAACAGGAAACGAAAGTCGGGTGTTAAATAGTCTGTGGGAACTAGCCGCACCTGCCGCTGATCAGTGATCAGCGACCACACCCACATGAAACAATCAACATGACGTAACATGACTACAGCTGGAGACGGTGCATTCATGAACCGTGACAGTACCCCTCCTCCTAAGAACGCCTCCTGGCGTCCCCAGAATCTCTTACCTGTCGATTGTAATCATCGATAAGGGAATGATCCAGGATGTCCCTAGCAGGTACCCAACTTCTCTCCTCCGGACCGTAACCCTCCCAGTCCACCAAGTACTGAAATCCGCGTCCCCTCCTTCTAGAGTCCAGAATACGATTAACCAAATAAGTGGTCTCCCCATCTACGACACGCGGCGGGGGAGGGACCGGGGTAGGCGGATTAATGGGAGAATGAAATACAGGCTTTATTTTGGATACATGAAAGGCGGGGTGAATTCTCCTGTACGTCGGAGGGAGTTTGAGGCGGACTGTCACCGGACTAATGATCTTGGTGACAGTAAACGGGCCGATAAATTTGGGAGCCAGTTTATTAGAAACGGAACGGAGAGGAATGTTCTTAGTAGAAAGCCACACCTTTTGACCCACGACGTATACGGGAGGCCTAGACCGGTGGCGATCGGCTTTGGCCTTGGTGCGCGCCCCCACTTGGAGTAGAGTCTCGCGGGCTCTGGTCCAAGTGCGGTGGCACCTCTGGACGAAGGCGTGAACGGAGGGGACCGCAACCTCGGATTCCATACTGGGAAAAATTGGTGGCTGGTACCCTACACTACACTCAAAAGGAGATAGGCCCGTAGCCGATACTGGTAAGGTATTGTGGGCGTACTCCACCATAGACAATTGTTGGCTCCAGGAGGAAGGATTCTTGGAGACCAAACATCGCAACACCCTTTCTAAATCTTGGTTGGCTCTCTCGGTCTGGCCATTGCTCTGGGGGTGAAACCCTGAGGACAGACTTACAGTCGCTCCTAGTAATTTACAGAATTCTCGCCAAAATTTAGACACAAATTGGGGTCCTCTGTCAGAAACCACGTCTATCGGGAGGCCATGTAAACGAAAGACGTGGTCTATGACGGTCAACGCTGTCTCCTTGGCTGAGGGCAACTTGGCCAAAGGAATAAAATGGGCGGCCTTCGAGAACCGGTCCACCACGGTTAAAACAACCGTGTTGCCCTGGGAGGGCGGGTGGGCGGTAATAAAATCTAGAGCGATATGGGACCAGGGTCTCGAAGGTACCGGCAGCGGTTGGAGTAACCCATCCAGGGACCGATTGGAAGCCTTACCAGTGGCACATACCGAGCAAGCCAAAACAAAATCGTGAATGTCGCGAGCCATAAGTGGCCACCAGAATCGTTGCTTGACTAAAAATCTAGTACGGTTAACCCCTGGATGGCAAGCCACATTAGAGCAATGTCCCCACTGGATAACGTTGGACCTTAATCCCTCCGGCACAAATAAGCGGTTCGGTGGGCACCCGGGCGGAGGCGTTACCCCTTCTAAGGCCGTTCTGACCTTCGACTCGATCTCCCATGTGAGAGTGGAGACCACTAATGTCTCAGGAAAAATACACTCGGGAGTGGACGGGCGTTCGGAATGGTCAAAAATACGAGACAAGGAATCGGGTTTGATATTTTTGGAACCCGGGCGGTACGAAATAGTAAAATCAAAACGACCGAAAAAAAGTGCCCATCGAGCCTGCCTGGAGTTCAACCTTTTGGCGGTGCTAATGTACTCTAAGTTCTTGTGGTCAGTCCATACTATAAAAGGAACCCCCGATCCTTCTAACCAGTGTCGCCATTCCTCCAATGCCATCTTGACTGCCAACAATTCTCTGTTACCAATATCGTAATTACTTTCTGCAGGAGATAAACGATAAGAAAAATACGCGCAAGGGTGGACCTTGTCGTCTAAGGGAGAACGTTGGGATAACACCGCTCCTACCCCCACCTCTGACGCATCGACCTCCACCACGAACTGCCGTGTGGCGTCAGGGGTAATGAGAATTGGAGCTGAAATGAAACGGCTCTTCAGTTTCGCAAACGCAGCTTCCGCTGTGTTTGACCACCTGAAAGCAGTCCTGGCGGAGGTCAAGGCGGTCAGAGGCGCGGCTAGTTGGCTGAAGTTGCGAATGAAACGCCGGTAGAAGTTAGCGAACCCCAGAAACCTCTGTAGGGCCTTACGGGAATCTGGACTTGGCCATTCTACCACAGCCCTAACTTTCTCGGGATCCATGCGTATTCCCTCAGTCGACACGATAAACCCCAAAAATGGAATAGACTGTGCATGAAACTCGCATTTCTCCGCCTTGACAAAAAGCCCATTCTCTAGCAACCTCTGAAGCACTCGTCGGACGTGCTGCACATGTTCCTGGAGAGAAGAAGAAAAAATCAATATGTCGTCCAGGTAGACATAAATGAACTGATCAATCATATCTCGCAGCACGTCGTTGACGAGTGCCTGGAAGACCCCTGGGGAGTTGGAGAGCCCGAAGGGCATGACCAAATATTCAAAGTGCCCTCTGGGGGTGTTAAACGCGGTCTTCCATTCATCCCCCTCCCTGATCCGAACCAAATGATACGCATTGCGTAAGTCCAGTTTTGTGAAAATAGACGCTCCCTGCAACCTCTCGAAGGCTGAAGACATCAACGGCAAAGGATAAGTATTCTTTACCGTGATGTTGTTCAGCTCTCGGTAATCAATACAAGGTCGCAGTGATCCGTCCTTCTTTCCCACAAAAAAGAACCCCGCCCCCGCAGGAGAAGAGGAAGGGCGGATGAATTTGGAAGCTAGAGAATCAGAAATATATTTCTCCATAGCCTCCCTCTCTGGCACAGAAAGTGAATAAAGTTTGCCTTTAGGCGGAGACTTACCTGACAATAACTCTATGGCACAGTCGTAAGGACGATGCGGAGGAAGAGAAGCAGCTTGAGACTTACTGAACACTTCCTTCAGGTGGAGGTACTCAGCGGGCACGTTAGATAAATCCACCGCCTCCTCCTGTAACACAGACACAGACACAGACGGACAAGCAGACACTAAACAAGACTCATGACACTTTCGAGACCAAGAAAAAATGGAATTAGAGGACCAGTCTACTTTGGGGTTATGGAGAAGGAGCCAAGGGTGCCCGAGGACAATGGGTGCCAGGGGAGAGTCAAGGATGTGAAATGAGATAGTTTCGGAGTGGTTACCAGAGGTGATGAGATCTTCTCGGCAGAGATCCCACCCGATAGTAGCCTCATGCGTACTACCGGGCTTGGCCTTTTACTGGACAGGTCTGGGCTTGATGTCCGGCTCCCCCGCAGTACATGCAAAGGCCCAGGGATCTCCGCCTCTCCTTCTCCTCCCGGGAAAGCCGAGCTCGCCCTACCTGCATGGGCTCGTGATCGTAGGTGGGACTGACCACGTCTCCGCCGCTGAATCGCCCGTCCGCCGGGCCCCTGGATGTGGTGTTGAACAGCCCCCTCCTCTCCATCCGAGTGAGGCGGGCATCCACCCGTAACGCTAGCTCAATGAGTCCATTAAGAGAGGGGGGCAGATCCAGGGCGTAGATCTCCCTCTGGACGCGGTCAGCCAGCCCATGCAGGAACATGTCCCACTGCGCCTCCTCGTTCCAATGGCACTCCGCCGTCAGGGTTCTGAATTCGATGGAGAAGTCTGAGACGGACCTCTCCCTCTGGCGTAACTCCGCCAGCCTCCTGGCCGCCTCCCGTCCTGCGACGGCCCGATCGAAGACCCGCCTCATCTCCTTGGAGAGCGCCAGGAACGAGTCGCAGCATGGGTCCTGGTTCTCCCACACCGCCGTCCCCCATAGTGCCGCCCTCCCAGAGAGTAAGGTGAGCACAAAAGCCACTTTCGCCCTCTCGTTGGCGAATGTCCTGGGTTGCAGGGCAAAATGCATATCACAGCGGGTTAAAAATGCTCTACAAAAGTTGGGCTCACCCGAGTATGCTTCCGGCTGGGAGGTGGTCACTGGTGGTACCGGGAGAGCGGGCGGTGTGGGTGGCGCAGTGGGCGCTCGAAGAAGATGGAACTGCTGGGTGAGCTCGGACACCTGCGTCACCAAGGCTTGGACCGCGCGACCAGTGTCGTTAAGAGTCCTCTCCTGGGAGTCCATCCTCCGAACACTGGCGCTGAGAAATTCTTCCAGAGATGAAGCTTGAGTACTCGCTGCCTCCATGATGGTCTGATCGTTCTGTAACGGCGCTAATGGAGGACAGGAGACAAATGCAAGTACGAGTAAGTTTATTAGGAGTATGGTGATGATGAAAGGTCGGAGAGTAACGCAGGAACCACGGTGGCAGCACAGACTGGTGAGTTGAGACGTGGGGTGCGTAGAACGATGATGACAGCGGTGACAATCCAACAGTGGTGAGTGTATTCCAAGCGTGACGACAGGATCCGAACAGAACGGCGACAAGGCAAGGCAGGAACAACACGAACACGACATCAACACCAGGATCTACAAACAACGATCAGACAAACAGGAAACGAAAGACAGGGTGTTAAATAGTCTGTGGGAACTAGCCGCACCTGCCGCTGATCAGTGATCAGCGACCACACCCACATGAAACAATCAACATGACGTAACATGACTACAGCTGGAGACGGTGCATTCATGAACCGTGACACTAGCAGGGTATCAGCAATTGTAAGACTGGTTTAAGCCAATACAGATTAAGTTTTAAGTTTTTAGTGTTAAGCTCAGAATCCATGTTTTCACAAAATAAATGCCTACTCATCCTCACAGTTTGAACATATTCAAAGTAATTTGCAATACTGTTCTAAAGTTTGGGTTGGTACATTTATATATATATAGTATGCTCTCCACGGCTGCATCATTTATTTTACCCCCCCCCAAAAAAAATAATAATAATAAAAAAAAAAAAAAATAATAATAATAATAATAATAATAATAATAATAATAATTATTATTATTATTATTATTATTATTATTATCGTCGCCATCATCATCATCATCATCATCATTATTATTAGCAGTGTGTTGAAAACATCTGTGTTTATAAATAAATTTGTGGAAACCATGATATTGTTTGATGAATTCTCAGAAGTACATAATTTAATTGATTGATTGAATGATTCATTGATGTATTTATTTTTTATTTTATTTATTTATTTTTACACAAAGGAACATTTGAATGGACATGTGACTGAAAATGGCTCCAATGTTTACATTATTGACCACAAGTCAATCATAATTAAAATGTGCATTAAATGAAAAGGCTCTTCAGTCTTCATATTATTCTATCATTTCTAATGAGCCATGTGGGTTGAGTGAGGTGAATAACGATTTATACATAAATGAGCTACTACTTACGACGTAGGGTGCATGCAGTGTATTATTCATTTATTCAAATTAATGTTTCATGCTGTCTAGAGAGGGGTCAAAATTATTCAGCTCACATTGCTTTATTCATCTAATTTTAAGCATCCGTTTAAAGCTCAGCTGTATTCAAATGTGTTGTTACAAATCATGCAATTTTCAACCGGGATCGTATTGACGGCGTGTTGATGAGGGATAGGAAGAGAGGAGCAAGAACTGGATGAGGGTACTTTCTGTGACCATCTGAGGAATACTTCATCAATATAGCTACTGTTTGAGCCTATATAGAAATCAGTGATGACACTTTAAGAAAGAGAAAACAATGGAATTTAGTCTTGCTTGTGAGTCTTACATTTAAAATGTTTATTTGGCAATAATTATATTTGCAAATATTTTGTTTTATTAGTATCTCTCTGTTGTGTGTGTGTGTGTGTGTTTTTTTTTTTTTTTTTTTTTTTTTTTTTTTTTTTTTTTACATGAAAATATAATTTTCCTCAAATGGCACATTATCAGTGTATGAGCAATTTTCTCCCTCTTGATATTCAGTGTTATACAAGACCAACTGACATTATTTGTTCAACATTCAGCTACATTATAAATGGTAATTATTCCCAAAACAGTTTTCGGGCTTTAGGAAATGTTGAGTAATACTTATTGATGTAAACATCTCTAAAATTGCAAATTAGCCTATTGGCTAGAAACCTTTTATGCAACACATCTACACATTATTGTTATGGCTCTGACTGTGATAACTATGTATGTAATAATGTGCGCTGCATTGTCCCTGACAAATAAAAGAATACAAAAATAATAAGAATTAAGTGACAATTAATGTCTAATTCTCAGAAGTTGCACACTAGTTCTTAGAGTATGAGTTTTTGGCAGTCCAGAGATCTGTTTTAGGTCTTGAGTGGCTCACCAACAGGGTTCCTGGGGATCAGTGGAGCAGGAGTGCAGACAGACTGGAGACAGGAGATAATTGGGCAGAGCAGGATGTGGTGTGGCACCGTGGCCACCCAGGGGGCTTCAGCACTAATCCATGCCTCCCGTCAGGAGTGAGACTGGGGAATGACTATCTCAAGCACTCCCCTGGCACTGGCTCCTTCGGGAAACTCCATCAGTCAGTATCTCTCTAAGCATCTGTCAGCCTGTCCTGTCAACTTTATTTCGAACCATAAGCTCTGTCCCTGTCTGAAATCCTTCCTTTTCATATCCTCTGACCTCTGGTGGCACCGAGAAGATCAAGGCAAAGCATCAGGTACTGGACACTGGCTTAGTCATTAGTGGATGGAAGAAGTTGTTATTCCTTCTCCTTGTTGTTGTTGAAGAAAATTGATCTGAGGGGTCAATAACATGACATTTCATGTAGCACTTTGTAAAATGCAGTTTGATTCATCTAAATAAGTAATGCAACAGAGACAGAAAAAAAAATTAAGTAACCCCACAATCATTGAAAGTTTGAGGCACATGGGAATTAAAGTCCATTATTAGAGAGCTTATTGTTGGTTTTTATGAATAAAGGTCTGGAGAAATCCAATCAGACCTGTGCTGAAGCTCTTTGAGAAACTTAATTAGTTACTTACATGCATTGTGTTCTCCCAACTAAACTTAAACCCCAAGTGTATCCAGTAAGATCCTAACATGGGAGATGAGCAAAATTATTATTTTGTATTTTGATCGAAATTGGTTTTATTCCATGTCATATGGCTTGATGCTCTGAGTCATGGGAATGTAGGCCTCAGCTGTGTCCTATGGGATTCTTGGGGTTCTTAGTGACATCTCGATTCAAAGTGGCACCATTTGCATTTTAAAGTGTGGCCAATGTTTCTGTCAGGCCGTCTAGACCTCTCTAAGCATGCAGAATATTTATCAGGGAACATTTTGCATTTGTATGAAATCAACAGAGGAAGAAGCCTGATGAATGTATGTATGTGCTGGCTCCACTAATTCACCACTGTTGGTATTCTCTCTCTCTCACACACATCTTTCAGGAATGGGTTAGAATTTTAAATATCCTCGCTTGGCCAAGGGCTTCGTGATTGACGGGTGTCATACTGTCTCTCCTTTTCTTTCTCTCTTTCTTTCCCCACTAGTTTATCTAATGATATTGTGCATTCGTATTACAAGAGCAGTTTTAATCTGTTTTTGCTTTGAAGCAAATTTATATACTTTTAGATTTAATGCACCTTAATAGCTCTTCTCTCTGGTTTCCTGATTTATGTATTTTAATTACAGTGAGGAGGTTACAAAACACAACATCGTTACAGTAGAATTCCTCTGTTAATGTAATCAACTCCAATGTAAAGAAAAGCCCTCTTTCTTGTAGCATTCACAACAATGAGCAACACTTCATGAAATGTGTTTATTGGTTGAAATTGGCCGATTGAGTTTCTGCTTGTGATTGAAAACGAAGCACTGTGATTGTCTTAGTGTGTCCTTTAATGTCATTGCCAGCCTCTTGTATGATACTGCTTATATCTTGATGTGATTACCGCCAGTGGTAGTTGTCTTAAAGATGCAGAAAATGAGATTCAAAACAAGAATATAAATCGCATGGTGTTTAACAGCAGTGAGTGTAAAGAAAAAGACAGCTATAAACAAATGTCTGACTTTTGCCTGAATGTGAGGATGCAAGGTTAAACTCCATGCTTAAAACAACATGTTTTTCACACAATACAAACCTGTTCATAGTAACATATTTCTCACTTGTTTTCTTTCCAACATGTTGAATGTTGTTGTGCAGATGTTCCTGCTGAGCATTTCTGCCACTATGTAGCAATGTGGCTTCAATCTGAACAACTAAATTTCCACCCTCCTTACATTTCTTATATCACATCTTCCTATAGTTGTCCACATTGCTATTTATAGTGCCACATTAATATAATACACATGAGACTCTGCGAGCCACATGGCGTTTTTCTTTTTTTTTTTCTTCTTCTTGGTTTCAACCCTTTTTTATTGGTTTCCAGTATGCTCTGTTTTTTCTGGAGGAGTTATGAGCCGTTCATGGATGGAAGCCCAGTCACAGCCAATGGCACTGCATAGGCTTTGAGCACATAATATGTGGAAAGTTTGAGCAAAATATAGAGAAGAAAACATTGAAACATGCAAAGGAAGTATGTCATCCAAGACTTTGAGTTGCCTTAACTGTTTAGTTGACCTGCAGAGGAGCTTACTGCCAGTCCAAATCAACTCTGAGGACAGATGAGGTGGCATTTCAGTCTGAATTTCTAAGCTAACCAAGGCCACCTCTGTTGGTCCCTGATTTCGATAAAAAATAAAAAATAAAATAGAGAAAGTGGCCTGCCACACCACTGGGAGGCTTGCACCTTGTTTTGTTTTTCTTAATTAATTTGAAGCATAGATACGTTTACTGTACAGACAAACCCTGTTGTGATGACAAATCAAATCTTTCCTATGTTTTTAACAGTAGAGAGTATGCTCTATCCAGGCCCACATTACTATTTCACCCTTCTGGGAGCCAACATCTGGAACTGCTTGGAGAATTGCACATCAACCATTAAAACACACACACAAATAGAGAAGAACTTCTGGTTTATTTGCTGATGCATTACAAAATAGCAGTCATTGACATTTACGCTTATTTATAGCTCTCAAATCCATTCTGGTTCTTCTCTTTTTGCTCTACTCACCCTAACACACACACACATACAGTACACACACACAACCACACAGGCACAAGTCGAAACAGGAAACATTGTTCATACATCGAGAATAAATTGACCTAGAATACATCAATCGCTCACCCTTATGTCTTTGCAAACCTGTATGAATTTATTTCTTACAGGACATAAGAACATATTTTGAACAATGCACTTGATGTAGAACAATGTTTTATCTGAAGTTGTTGCTCCCTAGCTACACTTTGGCTTATTTAATGGTGTTCCCAATCAGTGGTGTGCACAGACCTCTGGAGGGGCAGGGGAGAAGGGGCAATACGAGGGAACCATTGCATTGAGTGGGTGAGTTGTGTTGCTCTCAGTAGAAATTGTGGAAAATGGGATCGAAAGGGCACTTTAGCATTGGCGATTAAAGGGACAGGGGCTTGAGCCCCTACAACCCCAAACCCCACCCCTCGTTCCCAATTATAGGTTTGAATGCACAGATCTGCCAAGGTTTAACATTTTTTAGATGATTTGCTGAATATGACAGTGCTGTTTACAGTCATAAACCACCACAGCAAGCTGGATTGCAGCATCTCTCAACTTTACTCCACAAGATAATTCCCAGTGTGGGTCTAGTTATCTCTTTGCTAACAGGCCTTACAGCAAATGCCTCCTCTGTACACAGAAAAAACAAGACTGTATAGTGTCCTTTGTTTACTGTTCCAAACACCTGCAGTCATCCTTGTACAATCTGGAGATAGCCTCTCTCTCTACCCTCGGCCACCCCTGCTTTAATAAGCATAAAGGGTCCCCAAGAGCTCAAAGATGAAGAGAATTGGCCTCAATTACACAGGTAATGACATTGTTTTCGCTAAGATACTTAAGCAAACTGGTGCCAGCAGCAATCTGAATCTATACCAGAGCCATTACATGATCTTTAATGTAATCAGTAGAGCCTTCCTTTGCAGGTTGGAGTTCCAACACTGCTCTGAGGAGGGAGAAAGAGGGAACGTGGATTTATGTAGTAGTTTCCCAGCATTCACTCCTGCAAGCAAGCACATAGTCTGTACTGATATCAGGTGAAACAGGAAAATGGAAACATATAATAAAACCTAGTTACTTTTGGTCTCTCACAGAGGGGAAAAAAAGAACAAGAAATTGGTTAGTCAATACTCAATTTCTCTATTTTTCTCCCTGCTTCCTTCTGTTCTGTGCTATTTATATAGTGCAATGTTAAAAAAAAAAAATAAAAAAAATAAACCTTTATGAAAACAAGGGCTGATTTAGTTTTAAATTACTCTGAAGTTTTAATAACTTTTTTAAAAAATATATAAATTGTAGGAAATTAACTTTTTATTCCAACCAGTCACAATGGCTTATGAATTAATTAATGTGTTTGTGTTTGTGTGTGTGTGTGTGTGTGCGTGTGTGTGTGTGTGTGTGTGTGTGTGTGTGCGTGTGTGTGTGTGGTTAAAATAATATCAGAGACACAGTTTCATGTAATGTGTGTAAAAGAATAACAGCAACAATGGAATTATGCTTTTGAGCCTGTTTGACAGAAAGATGGACAGAGTTTTTGGTGTGAGTGAGGTTAAAAGTATCCGAGTCACTATTCCTATCAGCACTGTGTCAGCCTCTCCCAGACACTTCAGGAGACAAGCTTTATTAAAATATACCTTGCCTCTGCCAATGTTATGCCAGTGATAATCTCTGCAAAACGTTCTACCACTATGCACAGCAGACTGCACCGCAATTTCAAAGATTACAGATCTTGTCATACAAAATGTCATCATTCTCTCCAAACTGAAGAAGTTTTGTGGGAGCAAACATCCAAACGCAGCGTTTCAGAAGAGAGCTTTAAATAACAACAATTCATTACAGACAGCTCTGACAACAATGCTACTGTTGTTGGTTATTTTATTGTTCAAGGAGACCCCTAAACATATATTTATTTATTTTTGCAAATAATGTTTTTTTTTTTTTCATAGTTTGCAGTCATTCTAATAATATGCTGTGCACAAATGTAATTGACAACTTCAGTGTTTTTTGTCACATGTTAATGTGTCTTCTGTGTCCAGTTCCTGTTTTTAGAAATACAATTGTGGTTATATATACACAGTATTTGACATGCATGGTCTGTCTAATGCACTGAAGTGTCTTATGCTAAGAATAGAAGAAACAGCCTCTCTGCGTCTTTGGCATGAATCAGTGTGCCTAGTAACTCGGCACACTGAACTGTCTATAAGGCATCCATCCGGACATTTGCTTGATGATGTTCTCTCCTCTGTCAGTTTGTTTATGGGTATTATGCATAGGCTGTTGGCTCAACAGAAACTTAGGTTAGCATCTTTAACAAACTCAGACACCCTCACAGTCATTTTGCGGCATAATTGCGATCACATGACTGCATTTATCTAGCGTTTGTGCGAATAGTGTAGCTTGTTATCCATTTAGTAAAATCGTGTAGTTACTAATTTTTGGTAGGCCTACATGTGTGTGATATATTATAGGACTATTTTTGTTTCTGTACCAGCTGTAAATAGCTGTACCCTTGAGGGTTGGGAAAGGCTAGAGTGGCTTCCTCCACATAGTGAAATAATTACCACGGTTCAAAACGGTATGAGATTTGATTGCATGTTTAGTATGTTATTCCACTGAGAGGCACTATGTAATTTAGAAACCGATGACAATATCGCTTTCTCCTCAGAGGACAAAAAGAACATTTGTATCTGCATGCTTTTTTTGTTTTTTGTTTTTTTCTCTCTCTCTGAGCATTTATCCAAGATGGTGACCCAAATAAGATGGGAAATTACACACAAGAATGAAAAAAAAATTATAAAATAAATAATCATTGGCAGCACTGGTTATTATCCACAGAGAGGAACTCGCTGGTGTCAGATGACGCTGGGTGGCTCTGTGGAAGAAGGCTTGTGAAGTATCACCCATGTCCGTCTGTGTCCATGTAACATGCTGGCCTGATCAAAGCCAAGGCCGTCAAGTCCTATCAGGAGCAGCCGAGAGTAGAGAACAGGTTCTGGCTAATGAATGTCAGGGAATGTAAAACATGTCCATTGGACATTTGGTCAAAGCCTCGTGTTGCCTCTCAGCACCCCACCTCCCACAAACCCATCAGATGGAGCCATCCAGCACCCCATAGTGTGTGTATCCTGCGTCAGGAGGGGGACCGTCTGCAGACAGCAGGGGGACCAGTCTGTACTGTGGAAGGAGAGGCTTTTTCAAAGCTCACTGAAGCAGCGATGCATTTCCCCCCTGGCTAGCTGAGTTTAGAGAGCCCCCATAAACAATGACAGGGGATCATCATACATGCCTTGTGAGGGCCAGGCACAGACATAATCACCTGATAGTGATGACGGGACTATTACCAGTGTGCTTTCATTCTCCTGCTTCAGCACACAGTGTGTTTCCATCTCTCTGACACAGAGTTCAGATCGCAGGGTTTAAGCCTGTCCTCTTTTTTTTTTTTTTTTTTTTTTTTTTTTTTGGCAATAAGCTGGTGAGTTTATACATGTTCTTCTTTTTGCCTACACTATATAGTCTCCAACAGCGTGTGCCATCATACATTATGGTGCATGTGGAATCACTTGTGCTGAAAAAAAAAAAAAAAAAAAAAAAAAAAAAAATTGTGAGGTATCTCTCGAAAACCAAAGCTGTCAAAACTAATTGTGTTGCATCTTTGATCTGCTGCTGCTATCGCATTTCAACATTTCAAGTAGCGTGTGAAAGCTTGATATTGCTCAGAATGGATCACTTTGGCTCCAGGCAGTAAACTTATACTGCATGCAAATGCCCTAGCAGTCAATAACTCCATGTGGTACATCTCACGTGGCATGAGCAATTTCCCAAATTACTCTGCACGGACCTCTTGACTTCTCGACGTGACGACTACCCCAGTCATGAGACCAAATGGAAACAGAGGAATTTATTTAGAAAAGATGTGATTAGGAAGGTACGGGAAAGAGAGACACATCAGCACCCTCACAAATATATTTGTTTAAAACTACAACAAAAATGTAAAAGTAAGAGTAATAATGAGTAAGAATGAGAATACATGTTATTTATTTATTTACTTTGTATTATTCAATTTCAATAAGTCTAACACGTTTTAATATTTATGATGAGGCAACTAAATTAATGAATGGATGAAAATAGTTTTACATTTTACAATGCATTCAATTTTAGTAAAGTGGAGGAAAGTTGTCTTTTATACTCTGATTTATTGATAGCTCTGATGTACCTAGCTGGCTCTGTGTTTTATTTCAGGAGGCACTGCTTTCCTGGCTCTCCTCTTCTCTTTAATTTTTCATCTCAAGCAGAGAAGATGTTTTTAGTCCATAATGTACATGTCTTATTAATGTGAGGTTTTCACAACAGGGTTTAATCATGAGAAATATTGGCCATTGTCCCTTCCTCCTCCGATCCTGTGACTTCTTTCACCTCCCTCTATCGACCCCTGACCCTGCACCATCCGGTCCGATGCAGGACACCAGATGGGCTTTCAGCTCCTTTGACTTAAAGGGATGAACATTACCCTATGATTTACTCATCCTCAACCTAGATTTATATGAGTGTCCTCTTTCAGATGAATGCAATCTGTCCTGTCCTGTAAACAAAAAATGCTGGCTCTTCCAAGCTTTATAATGGCAATGAATGGGTGTTAGAATTCAATAGTAGTCCAATAAAGCCTTGGGTAATTAATAAAGACTTCTTGAAGTGAACTAATGTTTTATTTGTAAGAAAAATATCCATATTTAAATCTTTATAAACTGTAATATCAAGCTTCTGCTGGTTATCAGGTGTTTCAGTGTCTCCACATGTGAATGGAATCTAGCAGAATGTGTTTCAAGGAATTCTGAGGACTATATATGTATGTATGTTTGTATGCATGTATGTATGTGTAACCAAGATAGTCAGTTAAATCAACATTTAATTCAAAAATGTAAATTGATAATTTACTCATCCTCGTGTTGTATCTTTCAAGCTTCAAAAAGAATATAGTTAAAGTAATTTATCGTGAGAGTTCAGAAGAAACGCAGTGATGTCTGATTTGTGAACAAGAGTTGAATATTTTCAATTAATCATTTGGTCTGGTTCACCGTTTGCTCTGAATGATTCATATGAATCAGATCATCAAGTTCTCAACTTTGATCGACTGACTCAATCATCCATTAAGTGCTGGAGGGGGAGATTAAACCATATGAATCCATCGTATCATAATAATTCATATGACATACAAATAACTTTTGTAACGTTTTTTTTTTTTTCCTCCTGTCCCAAGTCATGGTTTGAAACAGCATAAGGCTAGTATTTTTATTTTTTTTTCTGTATTCTCTATCATTTTGAATGCAAAGCTATAGAGTGAAATGACTTATGAACTGTGTTTTACTGTTTTGTATGTGTTTTATACACTTACTTAGTTCTGCAGGGGCGGTTGTGCTTTTCACAGCTATAATTAATGATTTTCGCATCTGACTGAACCTGGCATTTGTGGGACGCCACCCATCTCCTGTGAGAGCCAGTGCTAAGCAGCCTCACATTAAAGTCCCGATTTAGATCCGCCAGTTGCCTTGATGGCTTGCTAACAACACACTATGTCGGTCTTCAGAACACACAAACAACAACAAGGACAACTGTGATTTCATCATTTCTTCAGGTTCTAATTTGGCCTGCTCAATAAGCCCACAATATATGATTGTATGTATTGTTATGAAAGGCAGTTGTATTCCCAACTCAACTAGAAATATCAATTAACCTTTTTAAAAACAAACTAGAGTGAGGAAGAAGCAGCCATGAAGCCGGGACGGTCATTGACAGCGCTGTCTGTGGCTGCTCACAGGCACACGGATCTTTGTGATAAATGTTGCAGTTTCATCTACTCCAAATGATGATGTGGCTCAGAGTATCAAGTCATTGCTCAGAGTGCGGACAGCTGGTTTTTTTTGCCATGATCTGAGAAGTGCAAGTGTTAATCCTCACTTGTCACAAAACATGTGCATGGCTGGTTGACAAGACATGCTGTTGTACTCGTCTAGTGTGTAAAATGGTTTTAATAGACACATAGCGAAACTGAAAACTAATGGTTATGAAAAGTGATGGTCATGAGTATACATTTCTTTTTCTCGAACATTTACATTTAGTCATTTAGCAAACACTTTTATCCAAAGCGACTTATAAATGAGGACAATGAAAGCAATCAAAATCAACCAAAGAGCAATTATATACAAGTGCTATAACAAGTCTCAGTTAGCTTCACACAGTACATGTAGAAACCGCTTTTACAGATAGAATAGAAAAATAATAGAGCAAATTAATAGAGTGCAAGTTGAAAAGGGACAATTTTTTAAAAGAATAGAATTAGAATAGAGAGCGCTAGAGTTAGAGGGTCAAATAAAGACGGAAGATACGTGTTTTTAGCTGATTCTTGAAGATAGCTAAGGTCTCAGAAAAGTTAAATAAAATAGATTTTAGTCATTTTAGCTGTTTTTAAAATGTATTATTGGTGGCAACAGAGATTTCTTATCAAAACAGTAAACTATTCAAACATGGTTAATTAACATCATGTTTAGAAATGAACAACATATATGTAATGATGAGACAGAGAGGTTCGGATCCATGTGCAGAACTTTTAATGAGAATGGTCAGACAGGCAATGATCAGCAACGGCGTCAGGTATATAGGGATAACCAGAATCGAAAACAGGAACAAGCAGATGTCAGGGGCAGGCAGCAGAGAATCAGAGTCAGTATAAACAATCCAAAGGTAGGTACAGAGAGCTCAAACACAAGGGAAACGCTCGGAAATGACAGACACAGCAAATCAAGACTTTGCAGAGAGTGAGTGTGCTGCTTATATGTGTAAATGAGGTGCAGGTGTGGCAAGGAGATTGACTGAGGAATGATGTGCAGGTGTGGCAGGGTGATTGTGATGCAGAGACTCATGGGAAATGTAGTTAGGGTGTGGTGCAACAGATAAGAGGTGCTAGAGTCCGGGTGATTGGAATGCCCTCTACAAAAGTCCATGGGCACTCCATGTAATGATTGTGACAATATACTTGTGTTTGTATTTGCCATTAAATGTAGATTAAGATATTATATCTACATCTAAACTATCTCTCTGAATTTTCAGCAGTCATATCTCTGGTCTTCAGTGTAACATGATCCTTCAGAAATCATTTTAATATGGTTATTTGGTGCTCAACATTTCTAATTATTATCAGTGTTGAAACAGTGGTGCTGTTAATTTAATTTAATTTAATTTAATTTTATTTTATTAATCCATCCATCCATCCATCCATCCATCTATCTATTGTGGAGGTTTTTGTATATTTTTAAGGATTATTTAATGAATAGAAACATTTATTTGAAATATAAATATTTTAAAACATTTTTCATTTCAAGTGTCTTTACTCTTTTACTTTTGATCAGTTTAATGTGTCCTAGCTAAATTAAATTATTAATTTATTTTAAAAAGTCACAGTGGATGCTAGTACTTTACAGAATATTTCAACTGGTTTAGATTGAGTTGTACAGAAGATGTTGAAACATTCTTCTTTAAAGTTACAAGTTTCAGTGTTTCAAAAGCAAAAGTTCAGGAGCAACTTGTAAAAAAAAAATGCCTTTGTTGTTAGATTGTCAAGATGACAGTAGTCTGAGTCTCTAAAATTAACTTCCCTAAAATGTACTTTGTGAAGCTAGCAAATGATTCAGCCACAGCAGATAATGATTCACTGGGCCATGCCAATCAAACAGCATCAGGCCTTGCCCAGACCACTGCTATCTGCGATTAGCACACACTTCTTGCTCATCACCCTTATGAACACATTTAGTCATCGTTCAGATTGAAAATTCAGTTGATGAAAGTAGGAGAGTAAAAGGGTGTGGGGGGCGATGGCGATTTGAATGTGCTATTGCTCTTCCTTCTCAGTTTTAAATTAATTTAACCGAGAACCATGCAGTTTACAAAATGCTACCCACTTTGCTCTGTATTCCACACCGGGGCTTCCTTTTGCATTTCTGCCACACTTACACAGATTTTCACATGTGGAAATAGAAGTTGTATATAAGTTCAGACCTCCAATATCATATCTGCCACAGATCTCACCAAGACAACTAATTCAAGGGGATGGAGCAACACCCATAGTCGAGCTAGTGCCATGTTTAATTTTTGACAGCAACGAAAACAATACTGTGAGGGATTGAAGTTCAGTGCGTTCAATGAATCGTGGTGCTGTGAAAATTACATGATTTAAAACCTTTATACAGTGCATGCCATTGTAGAGAATGCAAGTCTATCTTCCACAGCCTTTCTTTTAAACATGTTAAATGGTGTCTAACCTGATTAAGGACTGTCAGGCCAAGATGCATTTCATTAAAGCATCACCTGGACCCTTTGATGCAGTACTTTTTTATACAGCCAAACGTGTATGTAAACAGAACTTGTTTCAAATGGCATGTAAACACATTAGTCCAACTGAAATGGGTCTAGTCTCGTTTTTGTAAAGTCAGTCTAACAGACCTAGACAGTGAGATTGTAGCTTGTCTTCATCTCACATGTAAACATCATATTCAGACTCAGTTCTGCATTATGTGTTTGTGAAAGACTGAGATGAAAATTCATGGTTGAAACATTGGAGATGTTAAACAGTACAACAATTAAATCATCTCTGATAAATAATCATTATCTATCAGGCAAGAGCATTATGCCATAGTGTGCGCTGAAATACAGTACAATAAGTAATGAATTATGCCAATTTAATTTAGTGAGACGTAATTAGATAATTATAAAATAATCTAAATAATTAATTAATTGAATTTGTAATTGCTTTGGTTTTAAATTCATTAAGTTCTTCAGGTTTTTCTTTTTGCTGGGAAAACAGCCATCGGAAGATGAAACAACAAGCTTGCAGGTGTATTTATATCATTGCTCCACCTAGGAGAATTATTTATGTGACTTTGATTTATATCTTACAAACAAGACCACATTTCTTTCACAACGCCTTCTTGCCCATGTCTCTATATGTCTCTCCTGATTCCTAATTTAAAGGCTTAGAGTGTTGGTGCCTTTTCATATTATCTTCATGAATCTATTTCAATTATCCTATCCCACTCTTTTTTTTTTTTCAAAGTCTTTGCCTCTACTGTGCATTTTGATTAATATGCATATCACTGTATCTCTGCCTGTATCTCAAGCACCTGTTCCTCCTAGCTCTGTCTTAAAGGTAATCACATAATTCAATATTGATTATATTTCTTTTGACAAATGAGGTGCTCTATTTTTCTGAAGGTACTTCGATTTGAGCAGAGGCAGATTCATCGCTTAAAGGGGGAAAACAAAACTAGCAAATGCATGCAAGTACAAACAAATGAAGATGATACAATTTCTCTATACCACACACTGCTGAGATAGATGAAAGAAAACAAAGCAGGAAACAAATAAAGAGAAAACGGATCTATAGTATATTGACCTAGATGCCGCTGCACCAGTTCCCCCATAGAAGAACATCCTCTACTCAAAGCTATCAAGTCATCAATACGTTGCTTCCTTGTTGATGGAAATGTCTGTATAGTTTCTCAAAGTGGCCATCAAATGAATGATTAATTCACAGCTGTATGTATGACACATGCTTTGGATCAGATTTCTCCATGCATTTTTTATATTTATGAATAGTACTGCTGGGCAACCGCTCCACAGAGCTGGACACATGGGAGCCTATGTTCCATTAAATGGCTCTTTCTTTAGGAGAGATATCGTTACCTTTGAAATGGAACAGACGAAATAAATAAATAAGTAAATAAATAAACCCGAAACCAGTCTCTGTTTGTTTACTTCTCCAGAAGTGCTCAGAGAGTTAGAAGGAGCACAGAGGAATAGAAAAGAAATTGTCAGGAAAATTTGTTCTCAGTGGAGACCTGCATATAAAATAGGCCTTGGTTTCTGATATCTTCAAAGAGGTCTCTGCAGGTCATGGGCAGTGCCAAAGAGCTATTAGTGTTTTGTGCATATAGAGCTAACCGCTCGTGACTCTACTATATTAAATAGAATGTAAAAACCATACAGTATGTGCTATGTGTGAATACTCATATTCATAAAACAGTTGTTAAAAAATACCTGAATTATCCACTTTTACTGAGATTCTGAGCAATGTCTCAAATGGATGCTTTACCGTCCCTTGAGGAAAGGACTCATAAATGGTGTAACAGAGATGAGACTGCCATCATAAGCCTCATTACAAAGCCAACACTGTGAATGGAGTATCTCTGTATTGTATTTATACAAGTCTACTTCACGGAACATATTTCATCAATTGTGTCACATACAGTCCTGGTCAGAATTATTGGCACTCTTGATAAATATGTACATTGAAGGCTGTGAAAACAAACTTGTAGAGTTATCCTTTTGATATTTCATTTGTTAAATCCACCTAAAATGGCATTTGATTAAAATGTATTTGAATTAAATTTAGTGTGGATTATACTGGGTTATTTATTATGAATATACACTTCGGTTCAAAAGTTATTTGTTTATTGAAAGTGTCTAATGCTCACCAAGGCTGCATTTCTTTGGTCAGAAATACAGTAAAATACTATATTATGAATATTGTGATATATTAAAACTATTTGAAATAACTGTTTTGTATTTGGTGGTGATAGCAAAGCTGAATTATCACTCTCACATTGTTATTGTCATGGTTCATGAATCGGCTGTCTCACACTGAGGTGTCTGTGTGAGTGTAATTGTGTGGGTGTGGTTACTCGTTGTGTTGATTAGTGTCACCAGCTGTCGTTGTTTTCATCTCCCTTTATATGTCAGTAATTTCCCTCTCATGTTGTCAGATCGTTGTGGTTGTTCCCTGGTGTGCGTCCTTTTCTCGTGTCTCGTCAAGCCCAGTTCTCCGTTTGGATTTCGTCAGTTCTTCGTGTCGTCTGGATTTCGTCTGTTCCTCGTGTCGTCTGGATGTTCCACGGTTCCTGGGTTTCTCTTCACGCTCTTTGCCGCACCACCACTGGATCACCATCTCATCCCTGCTTCACCACCACCTGATTGTTTGTCCCGGGCCTGTGCCTTTACTCTGACTCTCATTTATTAAACTTGTTAACTTGCACCTTGCATCCTCTCGTTATTTCATCACATTATGATCTGATTGAACCATGGCTGCAGCAAGCACTTCTCAGCTCAATGATTTCATCGCTCACAGCATCTCATTTATGGACCAACAGGAAGAAAACATTTCAGGCACCGGTCGAACGGTACAAGCACTCGTGAAGCAGTTGTCCGAGCTCACCCAACAGGTACAGCTTCTACGGACTCCCACTGTGCTCCCCACGCCGCCCGTTCCCCTACCACCAGCGCCTGCAGCAGCAGAAGGACCAGAGCCATGCCTACCCACACCAGAGGGATATTCCGGTGAGCCTGAATTTTGTAGAGCATTCCTCATGAGATGTTCCATGCATTTTGCTTTACAACCACATACTTTTCAGAGCGAACAGAAGAAGGTTGCGTTTGTACTAATCCTGCTGTCAGGAAGAGCAGCACTTTGGGGAACGGCGGTGTGGGAGAACGGACACTACTGCTGCACCTCGTTCCAGGCACTCTCTGAAGAAATGAGGAGAGTTTTCGATTGGGCAGTGGCGGGTAAGGAGGCGACCAGATTACTTGCTGAACTGCGACAGGGAGAGGGCTCGATGGCGGATTTTTCCATTCGGTTCCACACCCTTGCCGCAGAGTGCCGTTGGAACGAGGAAGCGCAGTGGGATATGTTCCTGCATGGGCTGGCTGACTGCGTTTATAAGGAAATTTACGGCATGGACTCACCAGAGATGCTGAACGGACTGATATAACTCGCCCTGAGAGTGGACGCACGTCTTAATCGCATAACCCGGCTGACGTGTCCCAGCCGTCCACAGCCCAGCTCAGAGAACCACCGATGGTGCGAGTGCGGTCAGCCCCACATTCGATCACGAGCCCATGCAGGTAGGGAGAGCTCGGCTTTCCCAGGAGGAGAGAGAGAGGCGGAGATCCCAGGGACTTTGCCTATACTGCGGCCAGGCGGGCCACTTCATCCACTTCTGTTCGGTAAAAGAGCAGGCCCGGTAGTAAGTATGAGGCAACTATCGGGTGGGATCTCTGCCGAGAAGCCCTCATCACCATCATCGACCCTCCTCCCGGTTAGACTGAGATGGCAGATGCCGACGCACTGCATCAACGCAATACTGGATTCGGAAGTGGAGGGTAATTTCATGGACTTTAAACTGGCTGTTCAACTTCAGATCCCCATCACTCCCCTCTCGCACCAGATCAGCGTCAATGCACTCAATGGACAAGAACTTCCCCGGATTACTCATTCCACTGAAAGTATCAACCTCATCACTTCTGGTAATCACACTGAAACCCTCTCATTTATCCTCATGGACTCACCACTTGCACCAATGGTTTTGGGACACCCGTGGCTCTCTAAACACAACCCCCGGGTTGACTGGTGCACTAACACAATTTCCACATGGAGTAACCACTGTCATGAATCCTGTTTAGTGTCTGCCTGTCCCTCTGTGTCTGGTTCTGTGTTTCAGAGTAAGGCAGTAGATTTGTCTAATGTGCACGTGGAGTATCTAAACCTGAAGGAAGTTTTCAGTAAGTCCCGTGCTGCTTCTCTCTCTCTGCATCGTTCCAATGACCAGGTAAGACTCCTCCTAAGGGCAAACTTTACTCTCTTTCTGTTCCTGAGAGGGAGGACATGATTTTCTCTTCGTCTCTCCAGGAACACGTTCAACACGTCAGATGAGTGCTCCAGAGACTCTAAGAGAATGGGCTTTTTGTCAAGGCGGAGAAATTCTCATTTCATGCACAGTCTGTTCCCTTCCTAGGGTACATCATCTATTCTGAGGGAGTGCTCATGGACCGTGACAAGGTTAAGGCTGTGGTAGATTGGCCAGGTCCAGATTCCCGTACAGCGGTTCCTGGCCCTACAGCGGTTTCTGGGGTTCGCCAATTTTTACCGGCGTTTCATTCACAACTTCAGACGATAAGATGCATCCCTGCGCATTCTTTTCTCATCGACTATCATCTGCCTAACATAATTATGTCATTGGTAACAGAGTTGTTGGCAGTTAAGTTAGCGTTGGAGGAGTGGCGTCAGTGGTTAGAGGGTTCTGGGGTACCTTTTATCGTTTGGACCGACCATAAGAATCTTGAATACATCAGATCAGCTAAAAGACTCAACTCCAGGCAGGCTCGGTGGGCTCTTTTTTTCTGACGTTTTGATTTTGCTCTCTCGTACCGCCCAGGGTCTAAAAACATCAAACCTGACTCTTTATCTTGTATTTCTGATCCATCTGAACGTGCGGTCACTTCCGAGTGTATTTTACCTGAGAAAGTTGTCATCTCTACTCTCTTATGGGAGATCGAATTGAAGGTCAAGAAAGCCTTAGAAGGGGTAATGTCTCCGCCTGGTTGCCCACCGAGTCATTTGTATGTACCGGAGGGGTTACTGTCCGACATTATTCGATGGGGTCATTCTTCCAACGTGGTTTGTCATCCAGGAGTGACTCGCACTAGTTTTCTAGTTAAGCAACAATTTTGGTGGCCACTTATGGCTCGCGACATTCACAATTTTTGTTTTGGCTTGTTCAGTCTGAGCCACTGGTAAGACATCTAACCGACCCCTGGACAGGTTACTTCGACCGCTGCCTGTCCCTTCGAGACCCTGGTCCCATATCGCTCTAGATTTTGTCACTGCCTTCTAATGGCATGACGGTTGTTTTAACCGTAGTGGACCGGTTCTCGAAGGCGGCACATTTCATCCCCTTGCCCAAATTATCTTCAGCCAAGGAGACAGCGGTCACAGTCATAGATCACGTCTTTCGGTTACCTGGCCTCCCGAAAGACATGGTCTCTGACAGGGGTTCCCAATTCGTATCCAAATTTTGGCAAGAATTTTGTAAATTACTGGGGGCCACGGTCAGTCTGTCCTCGGGCTATCATCCCCAGAGCAATGGTCAGTCTGAGCGAGCCAATCAGTACCTTGAGAGAATGATGCGACGTCTGGTTGCCAAGAATCCATCCTCCTGGAGCCAACAGCTTTCTATGGTGGAGTATGCCCGCAATTCGTTGCCAGTGTCATCCATTTAAGTGTAGTTTAGGTTACCAGCCACCAATTTTTCAAAGTCTGGAATCCGAAGTAGCGGTCCCCTCCGCTCACTTATTCATCCAGAGGTGACGCCGTACTTGGACTAGAGCCCATGAGACTCTACTCCAAGCAGGGGGGCGCATGAAGGCCAAGGCCGATCACCACCGGTCAAAGCCTCCCGTTTACGTTGTGGGTCAAAAAAGTATGGCTTTCTACTAAGAATATTCCTCTCCACTCTGTGTCCAACAAGTTAGCTCCCAAATTCATTGGCCCATTTCCTGTCACCAAAATTATTAGTCCGGTGGCATTCTGACTCAAACTTCTTCCGGCGTACAAGAGAATTCACCCCACCTTCCATGTGTCTAAAATCAAGCCCGTGTTTTATTCTCACATTAATCCGCATGCCCCGGGGTACTGTCACAGTTCATGAATCGGCTGTCTCACACTGAGGTGTCTGTGTGAGTGTAATTGTGTGGGTGTGGTTACTCGTTGTGTTGATTAGTGTCACCAGCTGTCATTGATTTCACCTCACTTTTATATGTCAGTAATTTCCCTCTCATGTTGTCAGATTGTTGTGGTTGTTCCCTGGTGTGCGTCCTGTTCTCGTGTCTCGTCAAGCCCAGTTCTCTGTTTGGATTTCGTCAGTTCCTCGTGTCGTCAGGATGTTCCACGGTTCCTGGGTTTCTCTTCACTCTCTTCACCGCACCACCACCGGATCGCCATCTCCTCTCACCACCACCTGATTGTTTGCCCCCGGCCTGGGTCTTTACTCTGACTCTCATTTATTAAACTTGTTAACTTGCACCTTGCATCCTCTCGTTATTTCATCACAGATATGTGATCCTTCTGATGAAATTATAGATATAGATATATACAGGTGCATCTCATTAATTAGAATGTAGTGGAAAAGTTCATTTATTTCACTAATTCATCTCAAATTGTGAAACTCGTGTATTAAATAAATTCAGTGCACACAGACTATATATAGAATATAGTCTTTATTTATATATAGACTATATATTAATAAATTCTTCAGGGTTCTTTAGTAAATAGAAAGGTCATAAGAACAACTTTTGAAATTGAAATATTTTGTAACAGTATAAAAGCCTTCTACTGTCACTATTGTTCAACTCCATGTATCCTTGCTGAAGAGTATTACCGATATTATTTCAGAAGGCAGATATTTTCACATGTCCTAGCCAGTTTACTGCTTCCCACAATGCAATACTTTCAAAGCTTTTAAAATATAAAGACCATAGGAAGAAAACAGTGGCTTGTAGTTCAAATGACAGTTTAGTATATGACAGTTTGGCTAATTTGATGCAAAATGTCTATGGGTATGTTAAAGGCAGAGAAGAGTCTCACATGAAGAGTCCACTGAGAGTAGACCAATGAGAAGAGAAAACATTTCTGATATCCAAAGTATGACTGCCGTGTGGACTGGCTCGCTTCTCCCTTACTGCAGATGTGCCTAACAACAGATCTCTAAATTTGGAAGAAGCTAAACAGACAAATAGATTTGTCTTATCTGCTCCCATCCAATCAAGTGCCATAGCTTTCACTTGTTGCCAAGGAAAGATTGAATTTATCCACTCGTGGCATATGAGAACACAAAGATTTCTGTGGTCTGAATGTAAATACTTATCTGCCATCCAAAGTTGTAGCAATGGTCCTCAGCACATCTCTTGACGTCTGATGCTGTTCATTTGCATAGATCTTAAGCACTTATGTTACACAATCAATGATTCTGGCTGGAAAATCTTCAGAGGACCCACAAAACATATCTGTAGCAGCCAACCAGTTGGCTTAGGACTAGATGGCTCCACATCACACAGACTGGAGGCTGCTAAACAAGAGCCCCCTGAATCACAGGCCATCAAACTCTCCCTTTCCTCAGCTTCTATATTCGCTCCTGGCATCAGATTATGTATAATCCATCTCTTTTAGAATGAAAGCAAAATGGCTATAATAACAGTGGCTAAAGCAGCGATGTGTTCAAGGATCACATCTGTGTTGCTCTTGGGTGGAAAATAAGCTTTTATGTTTGGACAGACTTCTTCAGCAGATTATTCTTGACATAAGCTCAGTGAATTAATTATTTTTCTGCTTTCACGGCTTGATCACTGCCTAGTTGAGAGCACATTTAGTTATTCACTATTTCTTCAAGTGTGTCATCTGTGTATTCAGCATAGCGTTATACAACATGCTAGACGTGCATAGGTAACAGAACAGTGCAATGTAACAGTGCATATAAACACACGTGTGCTTCAGACTGCTGTTCAATGACTGTAAGGAGCACAATTAGTTAGTTTATCGAGTTATATTGCATTTTTGCCCAGTGAGAATATTTACAACACTTATTCAATGGAGTCATAAACATTAGAACATTAAGGGAAAGTTAGGTATTCATTCATTCATGTATGTCAAATGTTTATATTATAAGTTGCGTACTACTCTTTTTTTTTTCTGTCCTCATATGTTTTAAACACTTTTTTTTTTTGCATTTGAATTCATTTGACAGCATACATCTTTAAAATTATCACTTTTATCAACTGCTGCTGTATTTTATTTATTTATTTATTTATTTATTTATTTTTTTTAGTTTGTTGTATCTTAATTTAGTTTATTTCATTAATGTTTTAATACGTTCTCAAAACCGCTTATCTAATGTACGGTCAAACAGGGCGGGCACATGTAACCTGATGTAACGGATCATTTTTTTTTCCTTTTTGCTTCTCCCAACCACCTTTATCTTAATGTTTTTTGCTTGCCATCATGAGTTGAAACTCTCCTTCAAGTAGGGTTGCCAGGTTTTCACAACAAAACCCACCCAATTACTCCTCAAAACTAGCCCAATCATGTTTCGAAGGTGTCCCCCATTACAAAATTGCCTAAAAAATACATGCTTATTTCCCTCTGGAAAATCTTATTCCTGGCGCTAAATTTCACTTTATTGTGCTCGCTTCAACCTGCAGACATGAAAAACAACCTGCAGCAAAAGTTTTAAAGTAGCCCTATTTTGAAAGAAAACCACAGACTTGGCAACACTGCCTTCACATCAGTTTTAGTTTCTTATTAGCAAAAATAGATTGCATTAGTGTCCCCTTTTGGCTATCAATAGTTTTAATAATTAATCTGACACTTTTTCTTTGATGATAAACCAGCTGGCCGACAGCCGTCGGATGGATTTCTCCAGAATGTCCAGAAGTCCAGTCAGCCCCTGGTAGGGTGGATGGATGATTGATTAATTTTAGCTTAGTTTATTTATCTTCTGTATTTCTTCCTTGTCTAGAGGATATGGTCCATCTTGATGAAAATAATAATGAGCAAGCATGGCTGGATGGTCTACTGTATATGAATCTATATAGCTTAGTCATTGATAAGCATCGTGGCTCTGCATGAGCATCTCTTTGCTTGTTGACCCTTCACCCTTTACTCATCAGTCCCAGTAATGGGGAGACATTAAATGTATCCTCTCTATCAACAAGTTTTATGTTTGTGTGTAAGCACCATCTTCTTAAACACAACCATTTGTCATTCAACCTACCCATAAAAGAAAGATAACGGGCGGCAGTGCAGTTTATGTGCTCCTTGTCCCTGCTTGCTCTTGAAAGAGGAAGATTAATTTTCCTTGCTACCCAGCTTTCAATGCAAGGATTCTAAACGAGGTGATAAATATCATGAGTAATCATACTCTGAGGAATAGAAACATCACATCCAATCCTGTAGTGGTGATTGACTGGTGGACGTAGATTCCACAGCAATTGTGTGAGATAGTATGTTCCTGCCCAACTTGCCTGTCTGAGTGGAAATGTTATGATGAATTCAGGAAAAGTAAAACATCAATACATAAAGCAAATGTTTAATGCTAGTTTCATGTGAGATGGAATTCTAAACATTTAAATAAAACATTTAAATTAAAACTAAGAAATAAAAGCAATGTTACTATATACTGTATGGTGGGGTTCCAATGAAGCATCTATTCAGCACAGAGATGAGCTTTAACTTTTCAGTGGAAATCTGGCATTGCTCCGAACATAAGTATCTACTGAGTATGTGTTCAGTCTGAGCATGGTTTTCAGTCAGCAAGGCTGCTCGAGAGGTTTCTGAAAGTTCAGAAAAGAGAGCTTTGACAAACCTTTGACTAGAACTACCTTGAGTGCTTGAATAATCACTTCTGGATGAGAAATGTAAAGACAAGGTTGCTTTCATAAACCATAACCTGGAGTGTGTGTGGGCAAATGGGTGGCATCTCCAGCTGCAATCTGAAACAGCAATTTACAGTGAAATGTTTCAAATCATCAAAAACAATTGGAGCTTCCTAGAATCTCATTTACAAAGGAATTGAATGCTGATATGACAATAGCAAAAAAAAAAAAAAACCTTTATATAACAACAGGAGAGCAGTGGGTAAAAAAAGAAGCTTGATCTCTATGTGAACTATGTGGATGTGTACCATAATCTCACTAACAATAATAAATAATATATTATAGTACTACTGAAAGATTGTACAGTCCACCTCAATCTCATACACAAACCTTCAAACCTTTCTAGCTAACATAAAACCTTTCCTTTCCTCCCACACTCAGTAAAAGACTGAGGTTTTCCTTCACTTTACCTCCCTGTTTTCCTGGAGCGGTGCCCCTTCACAAAACTGTTGGGAAAACATAGTACGAGTGGTGTGTCAAGCAGAATAATCATGTAGTCTTCTGGGATTCCTGCACTTTGTTGTTTTATATGTTCCAAAAAAACTCTTTCAAGTTGAGGGAGCAATTCATCATTGTCTTCTGCGATGGAGGAGAGCCACCCTTCTCCGACAATCACACAGGGGACCGAGGGCTTCAGCTTGACAGAATCAGATCTGACTTTTTCAAGTCTCTTTCTGGATGTGCCTGACTGTCACTGTTTATTTTGCTCAAATTGATTACGAGCTGGAACAGTTTTTCCACAAGTATGCTCTGCCTCTCAGTTGCATGATAGCCCCATGTGAGTGGCAAGAGACTCTGACTCTTACTGGCACTGGGATGTTTGCTGGATCTTACTCTAAATACTCTTGAGACTAAGGGCTGTCACGATTATGAAATTTGGTGGACGATCAATGGTCTAAAAACAGTCACGGTTGTTGCAATTAATTTAGCGATTATGCAGATTATCACAATTAATTGTCAAGATTATATATATATTTTCTTTTTTTTTCTTTTTTTATAACTACAGAATATCAATACTGTAGGTGTTTCTCAATGTCAAGGAAGGATCCTCAGAAGCCAGTATTTCGAGGATGCTACATCATCGACATCCGTCGAAGGACTGTTCCAATGTCGAGGATCCTCGGAATTTCAACCAAGGACTGAGTCCTATGTTCGAAGAATATCCCATACACAGGAAAGGATGCATATGTGTATCCTTCACGGTCTCAAATCACCCACAATCCTATGCGCGCAGGTTTGCTATCTAACGTTAGTTCAAAAAATAAAAAAATGTCGAACATTAACGTAGTCGGAGCGTTAACGTTTTTTATTTACGTTACCAAACATTTGTTATAACTGTAGTCAATATAAGTAAAGTTTGACGTTTAAATGCCAGTACAAATTACTACCGTATTGATATTGTAAATTATACAAATACAAATGGTTAACTGAACCGGACCTGTCATTTAACAATTGGTTGCATCAACGGCATTTATTTCATAAATAACTAGTTAAGTTGTCCAAAGTAATTTAATGACACCATTCTCAGCGTTATTCAAACGGACCTTTTCACTGACGTAAGGACGCAATTACTTCCACTTGCTAGCCTGTTCCATTTACGTGTTCTCCGTATGCTAAAGAGGACTCTCACCTAGCCTCTGAAGGAAATGACTCGGAAGGATCAGTCCTACCAAGGGAGTATCCTTGACATTGAGAAACACCTTGTGTTTGTGGAACTAAAGGTCACTCTTTTTAAACCCTTTGTTAAACAAGATCCACTAAATACTCACTTCCTCATTACAGAGAAATTCTACATTTGAATAAAAATGTATAAGCTATGAAATCAAACTAGCTGACTGTATAATTTAGCAGCAAAACAATATCTATTAAGAAAAAATGCACATTTTACACTTTAAACATGTTTATTCTGTTAACAATTTGTATTCTTACAAAATACATTCATGACTATGAGATAGAAATCATAAAATAAATAAAAGCTTCTAAAAATATTTCTGTGTGGAAAACTTTTAGAATAGATACAGATGGTTCACGGTTGGTCTGGGAACACCATTGGGAACGCCCCGTCACGTGATGTGAATTTAGCCCGTGGGGGAAAACATTGCCTTGGCGCCAATTGAAATAAATGGGACAATCACGCCGAAGAGTTGCTGTGTCGTTTTCTGTACCTCCAATAAACTAACAAATTATGAATTTAACAAATGAATCGCGGAATCCAGTCAAAAATAGAACTTGCTGTATAAAGCAGAACGTCACTGGATTTGGCTATTTTTGAATTAATACATCTATATTAGGGCTGTAAAATGAATCAAATATCGATATGGACTACGTGTCTCTGGGAATGAGTGCTCAATATGTGCATTTTGCCATTCAGATACACACGATGCTCGCAGTGTTTTCCCCCACGCCGACACCTCCCTCGCCACGCCCCCAGCCATGACTAGATGCCGACTGTATCTATGTGAAACACTTCAAACAGAGTGGTGCAAAGCTCTTATGCACATTTAGGGTGCAGAATGGCACACTTGAAGCAACATGGAGTCGCAGCGCATAGGCACATCTAGGGTGCAGAATGATGTGCTTGAAGCAACATAAGTCGCAGCCCGCTACACTCCACACTCCACATACAAATAAAGATAAGAGAAATTAGAGAGATATGAACTCTAGCAAAATGTAATTTTATGCAAATCCCCAGACCTTTACCTACACATCAGTTAGTATAATTGGAATATATCATTATTGACATTACTTGCTGTTTGGATGCTGAGCGGAGAATAGCTGACAACTGCAGCTGGATGTAAATATAATTATGTTTCTCACATTAAGATATGTAATAGCTTCAGATGATAGGGCTATACACTACAGTGAATGAAAAACTGGTGCTCTTCTTTTTGTTTTGGTGTATGACTCTTGTGTGGTGTAAAAAGCACAATAATCGGTAAAATCAAATAATCGCAATTAGACAGTTATCGAGACTGGCGTGCCTGAGACAGTTGTGACCCTGGACCACAAAACCATGCAGTCTCTGGGGTATGTTTGTAGCAATAGCCAAAAATACACTAAATGGGGCAAAATTACAGATTTTTTTTTTTTTTTTTTTTTTTTTGCACCATCAGTTGCCAGATTTTCAAATGGTTTTATCTTGGCCAAATATTGTCAGATCCTAATAAACAATACATCATCGGATAGCTTTATTTATTCAGCTTTCAGAAAATCTAAAAATCTAAATTTTGAAAAATCGACACTTAACCCTTAAATGCATACCCCTGCTTATTTTTTTTTATTTTATTATTATTATTATTATTATTATTATTATTATTATTATTTATTTATTTATTTTTTCTTAAGTTAACGTCAGGTTTCGTTTTAGTCCTCAATCTATTAATTATAAACAATACAAGAAAAAAAGTAAAATATCAAAGAATACCTGTTATCAGTGTTGTTGTTTTAAAAATGTGTAAAGGGTCTCATTAATTAGAATGTAGTGGAAAAGTTAATTTATTTCATTAATTCAACTTTGAACAAAAAAAATGTGAAAGTGTGTATTAAATAAATTCAGAACACACAAACTGAAGTCGTTTTAATCTTTGGTTCTTTTAACAATAATTTTGGCTCAAAAACCCACCAATTCAATCTTAACAAATTAGAATATGGTGACATGCCAATCAGCTAATCAACTCAAAACACCTGCGAAGGTTTCCCGAGCCTTCAAAATGGTCTCTCAGTTTGGTTCACTAGGCTACAGAATCATGGGGAAGACTGCTGATCTGACAGATGTCCAGAAGAAATTTACACCCTTCACAAGGATCCTTCAAACATCCATTGCCAAAGAAGCTGGCTGCTCACAGAGTGCTGTATCCAAGCATGTTAACAGAAAGTTGAGTGGAAGGAAAAATTGTGGAAGAAAAAGATGCACACCCAACTGAGAGAACATTGCCTTATGAGGATTGTCAAGCAAAATTGATTCAAGAAATTGAGTGAACTTCACAAGGAATGGACTGAGGCAGGGGTCAAGGCATACAGACGTGTCAAGGTATTTGGCTACAGTTGTCATATTCCTCTTGTTAAGCCACTCCTGAACCACAGACAACATCAGAGGCGTCTTACCTGGGGTAAGGAGAAGAAGAACAGTGGTCCAAAGTCCTCTTTTCAGATGAGAGCGAGTTTGTATTTCATTTTAGAAACCAAGGTCCTAGAGTCTGGAAGGAAGGGTGGAGAAGCTCATAGCTCAAGTTGCTTGAAGTCCAGTGTTAAGATTCCACAGTCTGTGATGATTTTGGGTGCAATGTCTGCTGTTGTTGGTTCATTGTGTTTTATGAAAACCAAAATCACTGCACCCGTTTACCAAGAAATTGTGAAGCACTTTATGCTTCCTTCTGCTGACCAGCTTTTTGAAGGTGCTGACTTCAATTTCCAGCAGGATTTGGCACCTGCCCACACAGCCAAAAGCACCAAATGTTTGTTAAATGACCATGGTGTTAGTGTGCTTGACTGGCCAGCAAACTCACCAGACCTGAACCCCATAGAGAATCTATGGGGTGTTGTCTAAATGAAAATGAGAAACAAGAGACCAAAAAATGCCAATGAGCTGAAGGCCATAGTCAAAGAAAGCTGGGCTTCCATAACACCTCAGCAGTACCACAAACTGATCACCTGCATGCCACACTGAATTGATGCAGAAATTAAAGCAAAAGGAGCCCCTAACAAGTATTGAATACATGTACAGTAAATGAACATACTTTCCATACTTTCCTTTTTTTCTTTATGAAGCATTTCACTTTTCCTTATGAAGTATTTTAATTTGTTGAGATAGTGAATTGGTGGGTTTTTGTTAAATGTAAGCCAAAATTATCAAAATTAAAAGAACCAAATACTTAAACTATTTCATTTTGTGTGCATTGAATTTAATACAAGAGTTTCGCAGTTTGAGTTGAATTACTGAAATAAATGAACTTTTCCTCGACATCCTAATTTGAGATGCACCTGTATATAGATCAGGTGCATCTCAGATCCCATAGCCTGTGTGTTTCTAGATCCAAGAGCTAAAAATCAAAAGTGATTTAAAAAAACAAAAAAACACTGACGAATGGACAGAATGAAGCTGTGAAAGAACTCCCAGTGGATGCGACGGGCTGGTGCCTGGTAGTGGGAGAGATGTTTCTTTTAACAACAAATGAAAAATATGAAACAAGGAAACTGTGAGATATTTGGTGACATGTCGCAAAAAGCTTCCTGTTTTTTCTTGAAGGATGGGACCAGAAGCTCTCCATCCGAACTGCTAGCCTGCAGTCTCAGATGAGAGGGTACCACTCTCAGGCCCTTTCCACTCTGTTGCCTGCGAAAACTGAGAAAATGTTCTGGGTGGAGCTGTGAAATACACTGTCCATCACCACATCCTCCTACCACAGGCCATAGGCTGCTCTGAGACACCTGACAGTACCGAGCAGTGACACAGAGGTGCGGTCATGTGGTCCAAAATGACCTTCAGTCAGAATTCCACACAGGCATTCCAACTGCTTGATATTTTAAAGAAGAGTGTTTCTTAGAAAAGGAGTTATAGTTATTTTTCATTCGCCTTATTAGCAGCATGTTTACACAAATGCCCCATTAAGGGTGACTGTTGCTCTGAGCCTTGTTATGCACTTACTGTACGAGCTTCTGTAATGCCATCAGAGGATTCAGCCTAACATTTAGAGAACAGAGGAAGTCATGCAACAAAATCGACTAACACAGTCCCATCCTCTTAAATTTATTATGTCTGAATCACCACATATTCCCTCTTTACGTAGATAATGGTACATGATGAAATGTTTCCCTTTAACTCTGGCTGCATTCATATAGCCTGCATGGAAGAAATATCCATGAATTATGAATGCACTCATACATGCATAAGTATGCACACAAGTTTATGCCTCTTTCTAGCCTGTAATTGCTTTGAATTCACAAGATAAAATAAAAATTTGACTTTGTTTTTTTTTTTTTTTTTTTTAAGCAAATCTCCCATCTCAAAAATGTTACTTTTTATTACGGTTTCGGTCAGAAAGGGAGATGCTGTGGAGGGCATTGTTGCAATGGCAGTGGAGGGTCACATGGTGAAATCTCAGACATTGAAATATATACTTTAAATTTAAATTAGTAAGGAAGGAAGATTTAAATGAATGAATGCACATTTAAACAAACAATCACACCTGATATAATGCACATTTGAAGGATTGGGTGAACTTTAAATAAGTGAGCTAACATGTTTGAACAATCACATTTAAAATGAAAAAAAAAAAAAAAAAAAAAAAAAAAAAAAAACATTTGACATGACTCATACCACACATTTGAAAGAACAAAGGAATGCACATTTGAAATAACACCTATCTGAACAAACAAATAAACACATAAGCACGCTTGAAATAACACATTTTAACAAACGGCAAACAAACATACTGCATGCATGCATAAGAAAAACAAACAAATGCACTTTTAAAATAACAAACATTTGATTGAACAAACAAAACATTTGAAACAACAAACACATTTGAATGAATAAACATTTGAAACAAACAAACAACGATTTGAATGTACAAATATTTGAATGAACAACCATACTTAAAATAAACAAACACATTTGTTCTGTTTTGGAAACTTTTAAATATTTGAGTTATACTTTGGCTTTCTATTGCCTCAACTCACCCAAACCAGCTGAAGGTAAAGGATGGGCCGTCCAGTTTTTCTCCTCTGTTCTTACCTTGGTGCCATTAAGAGCAGACAGTGAGTATGAGCGAGTGGTTGGGACCGAGTAAGCTCTCCCCTGCAGCTGCACACTCAGCGTGCTACTATACCATCTTTGGCTTCAGATGCAATTGAATAATTTAAGGCAATTAATGCTGGCAGGGGTTAGGGCCAGTGGCGTCCATCTTTTTCTGAATCTGTTGCTGTGTGCGTCACAGGGAAATCTTTGTTGCATCTGCTCTTGCAGCTGGCAGTGAGTGAGAGGACACTAACTATATCACATCACACTGGCAGGAAGCCCACAGTCCACAGCGTCAGCCCCACTGCCGGCAGGTCTCCAGTTTGTACCCATTGAGTTTAGCCATTTTGGCTAATATATAGCTATCTGGCTGCTTAATTTGTCTCTGATTTATGCTTCAGCCATGACAACTGTTTTTAAAACCAAAGAGGTCTACTTGGGGTCAACAGAACTGCAGTGGATTCCTAAAGCATCATGATCACCCATCTTATATTTTTTTTTCTAGTCTTCTTCATTAAATTGTGTCTTTTGAGCCAGTGTTATGGAGACATAAAATCCATCATGTTTATAGTGCTAAGTTCCATCTGTGGACACATCATCTTTTTTCATTCCATAGATGGCAGACTGCTGTTACTTGAGGTATCGGCAGTGTCATTTCTCTGGTTGCCTCATGTTGGGATCAAATGAGGATGAGTTTCAACTCAGGGAGTAAAGAAAAAAAAAGAGTGTGAAATTAATCGACGTTTGATGTACAGACCGACAGACTGGCGGATATTTAACAACCCCCATTTTACATCTGGTCCCCCTCTCAATTTCACTTGAGTTTAGAATGATGGCAGCCCTGAAAGGTCAAACCTTACCAGATTGTAAAACAACACTAATCATCCTGGCCAGCCCATTTCCCACACTGACATCCCCTAATTTGTTACCAGCCGTCCAGCCGGTTCAAAGCGCTGTCAGCCACAAGCATTGTTTGGCTTCTCTTTTCTGCTAAATAAGAATTAGGGAGGATGGTGAAGGGATTGTGGAGGAAGACTGAAAGTGTTTCATCAACACTGTTGTCTCTGCTGCTAAAGAGAAGGACACTCTTTATGTAAAATTAATATGGTCTGTCTTGTAAATGTCCTTTGGATGTGACACTTTAGCTTGCCACCTGATACCAATCTGTAAGACTAGTGTCCTCCTGTCTAAAACAGGGCTCTGCTGTCTGTTCTTGAGTACAGATGAGACATGCCCACTTCTTAACCCCCAATTCCTCTCAGAAATGGCAGACCAAGCCCATGTTTACGGGAACTTCATCTTCTTTGAGAGACAGCCGGCTTCGACTTGTGAATGTTGTGAATAATGGCATTATGACATTGATAAATAAGAAAAGGATATTAAACTTGCTGCACGAGTTCTGGACAGAGAACAGGAAAACAGACAAGGTGTGTTTACTGTGCATTGATACTAGAAGGGCTGCTTTCCCAGACACAGATTAAACCTAATAGAGAGCTAAATGGGACATTTGATGGAGAATCCACATCGACAATATCATTTTCTCAGGGACAGAGTTTAATCTGTCCCCATTAAGAGCGGAAAAAAAGATCTATTGACCGTGACAGAGGTAGCAAAATCAACAGCAGAATACCTTTAGGAAATAATACTATACTAAATAATGACATAGTGCTTTTGTCATGATGAAAATATTCCTTCTTACTACCACTTGCGACTCAATTCAATTTCCTCAATGGTATCTGCAATGACCCATCCTCCGATTCAATTTCCTCAAATAGTAAGTAGCCTTCTGTCCGGGCCTAGCTAACAAGATCCATATGATGTCGAGCTCAAGGCAGAGATAAAACACTGTAGAGAGGAGAGAGTTGAGATTATTATAGAAAATCCGCCCATTTAACAAGGCATTCATGAAAAGGAGAAAAATTCAAGATAATTAGACTTTGATTAAGACCAGGCTGAGGCAGGACAATAGATAATGAGGCTTCGCCAATGAGCGCTACATGAGTGTCCTCACTGAAGCATCTCCAAGAATGTGGTACTCACAATCAGATGAGCTTCTTTTGGCAAGACCTCTAGGCAATGTCCAGCATTCCCATTCAAACCAATCAGACATGCTCCCTCTCTGACCCAGATGGCTGGAATTATCATAGTGTATAGATGCTGTCTGCAGACTTTCAACAGAACAAGGCCATGATTCATTCATAGTCTTGTGTGTTGACTGGAAGTTACATCAGCACATTTGGATTACAAACAGTCCGGTGTTTTTGATGTACTATTCTAGAATAATATCAGCACATATATTAATACTTTCCACATGTGGACCAAATAAAACAATAATAATGCAATATATCTAATAAAGATATTTATATACTCTTTACATATGTCAAAATGCAACTAGTATTTACTAAATTAGCTAAATATAAAGGTATTTCTCAAAATGTTAAATTCTGTTCTGTGTATTCATATTTTTAACTGATTAATTTAAACATATTATTTGTTCATTAATTTATTTAAATTTAGTCATACATACTTTTTTTACATTATGATGGTCTTTAATAACCCTGATGTTCAGTAAGCCACACCAATTGGAAAGTGAATGTGATGTACTAGTGTATAAATATAAGTAAATTCAAAAGTCCTATTCTAATATACTTGCAGCACATTTACAGGTTAACTACATTAAGAATTAAATATTAAATAAATAAACACATTTTACCATGTATATTCAGTCTGAGCACTGACATTTCAAAAGAAGCTTCCTTTAAAGTTTAAAATTTGCCTAGTTTGTGGACACTGAGTGTCTGAGTGATAAATCCAGGTTTTTCTTTTTCTTTTTTCCCCTTACTCTGATCTCCTGCATCCTTTAATCCAGTGTCCTGCCTCCAAGCCAGTGACAGTGATGAAAATGAACAGGACTTCTAATCAAACAGCTCCGCATTTTATATAGTGTGTGTGTTAAAATGCAATTTTGTAATTCATTATTGATATCATAATACAGCAGTGTGCATAAATAAATGGAGAAATTTTATATTTAGCAGAATATGAATTTTGATATGGCAGAATAAGTAAGAGATTGCGCTGGACAAATCTGTGCACTGGAAGGGCAAATGTTGCAACTTCTCCATAGCTGGTATGAGTGTGGGTTATGAACAAAATCTTTATTAGATATATTGCATTATTAGTGTTATATTTGTTATTCTTACTGTAGGTAAATGTTGACCGAATGGTGTTTGTGTTTTATATAGTTTGACTGACTCGCTTGTGTTTTGGGCTGCAGTGTTTGCATATTAGTAAATATAGAGTGATGTAATAATATTCCCTAATTTGTAAATGTAAACATACTCTCTCTCTCTCTCTCTCTCTCTCTCTCTATCTATCTATCTATCTATCTATCTATCTATCTATATATATATATATATATATATATATATATATATATATATATATATATATATATAAAGAGAGAGTATATTATATATACTTTAAACATTTGAGACATTGCCACAGTTTCTTCTGGATTGAGTCTGTCTCAGTTTGTTCTGTTTCTTCATGTTATTCCAGGCAGACTGGATTATGGTGAAATCAGATCTCTGTGTGGTGCACTGGCTGCTGTCAGACTCCTTGTGCAAACAAAACCTCACTGGATTATTACATTTAATGGCAAAAATAATGTTTGGTAATGTAAACTGATATTTACTACTGATATACTACTATATATATATATATATATATATATATATTTTTTTTTTTTTTTTTTCTTTTTTTTTCTTTTTTTGGTAAAAACATCAGTGGCCTAAGTAATATATAATATTTGCACATTATATTATATACAATGTGTTGAAAACATCTTTTAAGCTTTTATTATTATTATTATTATTATTATTATTATTGTTTATTCAAGTATCAGTCACCTGACATTTTCAAGAGGGTCTGGCTGCAGACTTGCACTTGCACTCTCAGACTTGCACTCTCAGACACTTGCACTTCCACTAGTGACATCACTTGCAGTCTTTATTTTTCATTTTGTTTAATATTTTATTATTTTTTGTTTGAATTTCCCAACATTTTATAACAGTAGCGAGGTGGCGAAGACAAGAAAAAATTAACTAAATTACAATGTCACTTGCAATCGCCACTTGCACTCTCTGCTACCTGCGACACTTGCAATCGACACAAATTGTGCTTGTTGCCAATGGAGACAAGATGCTATGGTGGTGATTAAACGATTAAACATAATTTAGTACTATAACGTACAGGGTCCTGCAAGAAAAAGACAACACTGGCAAATCCGTGGCCAGAACACCAGAATATGAACACTCGCGCAAAGTCTCTCTCTAAGCGTTTTCCTCCTGTAGAAAAACAAACACTTAACATGGCTTAATGTATTAAGATGCTATTAAAATATCTAATTTAATATACAGTTCATTATTTTTATTAATATGCTTATTGGATTTTCCTCACATACCGCAAAATGTGGCATAACGGACTAAGATGATAAAGGCCAAACTCAATATGCTTCTCTGCATTATTAAAATACATAACTAATATGTACAGGCAAGCATGTGAGCCCAGAATACACGCAACATGCAACGTTAAGCATTTTTCCATATAGAATAAACTGTCTACAACTCGTTTATATCACTGTTTTTGTCCATTAAGCTACATTATGTTTTTTTACTTATAATGATTTTCTATAGGACGAAAACATTTAATATACAATTGAACGCACTGCGTTCTGTACTCGTCTGCTTGCCTGTACGGAGTTGATCCTTTTAAAATCACTTAAGTATTTCATAATGCACGTTCATATTTGCTGATCTGTATATACGTTGAGTCAACAACAAGACGTATAGGCTAAACCTACATAATTGTCTTTATCATCTTAGTCTGTTATTAGGCCACATTAATCGTTGTGCTGTATGGGAGGTTAAAGTTTGCGCATTGTGTTCATAGTCATCTATTATCAATAAATAAAACAAAGGAAAAAAAATAAAGACTGCAAGTGACGTCGCTAGCGGAAGCACAAGTGTCTGAGAGTGCAAGTCTGAGAATGCAAGTCTAGGAGTGCAAGTGCAAGTCTGCAGGCAGACCCTTCTCGACATTTTTCCATCAATCTTCAATTAAGTGATTGCTTTGTAAGTTGCAAATATTCACTGACAACCAAGAAATGGTTGTTTGTGCTCATGAGGGTAAAGATCAAATGTTAATTTATCTTAGGCATGTGTATTTCAAGTCAGCTGGTGTTATATCCAGACCGAATTAAACGCAGAGGCCACAAATAAGGTCTTGAGATCTTGACAGACTGAACTCATTTGTGTCCCTGAAAGTAATTAAATGATCCAATTATTTTGTTCTGGTTCCCTTTGAGAATACAGGCAAAAAATGTAGTCAGGCTGCCCAAAGCATTTGTGTCACATATAGTATGTGGTCATTTCAGTCAAGTACAGTGCCCGTATAATACAACATGTACTTTTTAATGGCATCTAAAAGTCCAGATCTTTAGATTTTGTGTTATTTGCTACATTGTACCCTTGACTCCTATAATTTGGGGAGATGACCAGTTTAAGGTTTCTTATAAGAAGATCCATTAGACTAAAACCACATTCCAGACAAAAAAAATAAAATAAAAAACACATGAAAAAAAAAAAAAAAACATGGACATCTGTGGCCAATCTGGACCCAGACCTTTAACCTCGGTTGCCATTGACAAAATTAAAGCTGGTAACTTGGTTACTTAAATGGATCAGTTTCCATCTTACTTATGTGTCTCATATAGATGTTACATAGTAATTAACTAACAGTTTTGCTTGTGGCTTTTTTTTTTTACATAACAGAAATTGTAACAGAAACAGATAACCAAAACAGCAATGTCTTGTTGGATATCTCATAATAATTGTCTAGATTAATCTGTTTTGAGATGTTAACCTTATAAACAAAGATTACTGTATGTGTTTATCACAAAGACATAAAGACTCTTATAAGTCATTACATTTCACAGACTTACGTGTAAAATATACTTGCATTACATAGTGTTTTACTTTGATCCACTGTTACAAATCCAAATCACTATGGTGGATTTCAAATATGATTCGAGTCATCTTGCTGTGCTGCTGTGAGGCATTTATGTGAGGCATCTGGTTCAGATTCACCCTTATAAGTTTTCCTCTGAGACACTCGCTGTATGTTTATTGGATAGTTTCACTCTGCTGCGGAAACTGAGAACATGACACAAGTGTTGACAAATGTTGCAAATATGCTGAAGGGGCATAAAACACAACTGAGAAAAAAAAAAAGAAAGAAAGAACAAGGATGGAAAGCTTAAAAGTCAGTTTTGTTTTCCCCCCATTTCATGGAGGCATAGCATTTAAATATTGATATATACCATATATACACACAACACTCACCAGCCATTTTATCAGATACACCTGGTCAATTGCCTGGTAACACAAATTGCTAATCAGCCAATCACATGGCAGCAAATCAATGCATTTAGACATTTAGATGTGGTGAAGACGACTTGAAGTTCAAACTGAGCACGAGGATGGGGAAGAAAAGGGATTTAAGTGACTTTTAACATGGAAAGGTTGTTGGTGCCAGACGGGCTGGTTTGAGTATTTTTAAAACTGCTGATCTACTGGGATTTTCACCCACAACCATTTCTAGGGTTTTACAGAGAATGGTCTAAAAAAGAGAAAATATCCAGTGAGTGGCAATAACTGTAGGATAAAGGCATCATGAACAGTAGATTAACACCAGTATAGTTTGCATAGCAGCCCTGCATATATATATATATATATATATATATATATATATATATATATATATATATATATATATATATATATATATATATATATATATATATATATATATATATACTGACTTTTTGTATATATGTTGTTTTGCAGATTATTTGCATGTGTGTGTGTGTGTCTGTGTGTGTGTGTATATATATATATATATATATATATATATATATATATATATATATATATATATATATATATATATATATATATATATATATATATATCATAATAAATAACCATAGAGATTTTTTAAACATATGTAATTATACTGTGGAAATAACTTCATTTTACAGAGAAAATTTACATTTGTGAAAACTATAAATTAGATTTCAGGTAGCATATGACAAAATCTCCCTTGATATAGGGCAATTTATATCACATTTCTAGTCCAATTAATATTCTTCACTCTGAAAATTTTATCCAAAATTGTCACGTTAAAAAAATTAATACGACATCACATTATCTCAATCATGTTTATACACTAAAAAAAAAAACAGATTGGGTTTTATGCATCTGTGGCAAGCATCCGGAAAGGTGTTTTGTCAGTTCAGAGCCACCGTACAAGTGAACCCCAAAATTCGGAATGGTGATTGTCATGTTTTTCCACTTCGTCTGGCAGCACAAAGCACTGTATATAGATCCTTGCACATTGAGTTCACAGAAAGTGGTGGTCCTCTTTTTAATATGTGGTTCTAGTATTGCTAGCAAAGCATCAAACTGAGCCACTGACACCCTGAAGTAAACTTTGAATTGCCTGTGATAATCCCACGGGGGGAGCTCTCCGATTTCTCTATATTTTAGAATTGGATGGACCCAATATTTCCTTTCTTTTGCTTTTTTTTTCTTTCTTTTTTTTCTTTTTTTTTTTGAGAAGCGAGAGGACAACAAAAACATCCTCAATGCTTGAAGATTCCATTTATTAGGCCTACTGTTCTGCAATTTTTATTTTATTTTTTGCAAAGGATTGGAGTCTTTGCGGCTCTAAGGTTTCACATTTTTCAAATGGTGACACATTTTTATGATTTTGAATACCAAAAAACTCATACAATAGTTTTGTACTCTGTGTGCAGAGACCTTTAATGTTAAGTTTTGGGTGAGCTACCGCTTGAAGTAAATGGAGGGAAATTGTATGCTCATGTCACATGTATTACACATAAACCTCATCTGTCCACATATTTGATCTACAAACATTTTAAATAAAATTGAGAGGAAGCAAGGATGACATGCAGCTCTACAATCTGGGGTTGTCGTGTTCTCCCTTTCCTGCAAATAACATTCCAATTTTTATCCAAGCTGTCTAGTGATTAGCCACGGTGGTCCAGCTTTGTCACTAAGGAAATGCCCCATGCACTTCTTGGCATTGCAAATGAGCATTAGAGCACGCCAGCTGGCCCTGGATGCCTCGATCCTCTTCAGTCTGAAACAGGGATTACTGAATGCTGAAACCTGGAAGAACAAAAAAAATAATATTAATAAAAAAAAAATTTTCAAAGAAGCTTTTTGTGTTTAAATATGAATTAAATGGTAATAGTCCTTGATACGTAGCCTGCATTTTGGTTGTTTAATTGTCAGTTAATTGATATTTACCTGCTTACAGGACCTTTAGCAATAGCTGTCATCGTGTTACAGACAATCTAATTGTAGCAGCACTAACTGACACATGATTTTCAGAGGATAACCTCGTCTTTGGCCCAGCACTGGGTCATGTCTCTGAACAGACTGATGGATGAGTTGGACTGAAGGGGCAACAGTTTGTGACAGCGTGGCTCGATTGAGTGTCCCCTACTGGGTGAGGGGAAACTTAAGTGAAAAAAAACAAGGCAAATGAGTGACAGGTATGGCCCAGACACCGTCTGAGGTTACTCTGGGATGGTGTTTGACAGGAAGTGCAAATCTCATCCACCTTGTTTAAGACAGTGTCAACTGTTAACTCCCTCAGCTCAGACTTTGAGAAAAGCGTGACATTGTTAAAAAAAACTGGAGACATGATAAAGCAAAACAGCAAAATTCCTGATGTATGAGATATATCTCATCACTCTTTTATAATAAAATCCTTATCCTACGACATAAAAGACAATGACTGTAACTGAGAAAAAAAACACATATATAATAAATAAATAAAGATGGTTACTATTTTAAAGAAAAGTATGATGCTTATAGTGCATCGATATCCATGGTAACCATGAAAACAAGCATATGGCAGTGCATTTTACTGTTTCTGAAAGGCCCTTGAGCCTCAATGTGGCTGATTATGACTTAAAACCCAAGCAGTGTGAAAGCCAAAATAAATTAAAGGAATGAAATGGTATGGACAATATGTAAATATACACGAGGGGAGATGGATAGAGTGAGAAAGAAAGAAAGAGAGAGAGAAGGTGGGCGTGTAATAGATCAATGCTACTCAACCAATTCTCTGTGTGTCTCTTTTGGGTTTAACACTATACAGCTCTAAAATAACTTAATGTACAGGAAAAAAAAAAAGAAAAAAAAAAAAAAAGAGAAGAAATCCCTAGTATTAACCATTGCACTTCCCAGTGTTTTGACAGAGTAAAGCTAAGACCAGCAACATTAGACAGTGAGGACATTAGCTCAGATTTGATGGGTCTAGGAACTAGCTTGTGTTAAAGACAGAACAGAACATGATGTCTGGACAAGCTAAGATTAAAACTGAAGTGAATCTTCTCCAGTAATTTAGACTTCTTACAATATAAATAATTAATAAATAAATCCATACATTTGTGGATAATTCTAATAATAAATAAGGGGAAAGTGCTATACTATAGTTGGTAGAGTTGAAAAAGAGAGCCCTCAATTTATGATGGACAGTGTCGGATAAACTACTTTTTTACTAAATTCTTGCCTGGGGCCTAGACCTAGTTTTCATCAAAGTATGACCAACATCACCTAGAGCTTACAGGAACTAGTTTATACCTTATGTCATTTCAGGGCTATGCTCACGAGACTGAATTATAACAACCAAATTGCTGGAAACAATAAAAGAATACTATCCGGGGGCTATAAGTCAGAGCATGTGTGTGTGCTGGTCTGTGATAAACTTTCTAAATAATAAAATCAATCCCAATGCCAATGCAATGCCAATAAATAACAATAGTAGCAGACCAACATTTCTCTCAATTATATATATATATACATAATTATTGTGAAAAAAAGGTTGGTCTGCTACTATTTTTATTTATATATTCCTAAAGCACAGATCTAAAATAATATAATAAGGCTTAGTTATCGCAATAGTGATCACTAATTTTAGGAAAATATAAAATATTAAAATGCATGCTAATTACTCTAAACTAACATTATATTTGTGTTGCCTAGTCAATCCCTTTGTTGGCACATGTTATCATTCTGCTTGTATACCCTCAGAAGTGGTCTCGGGATATCATTCTTCTTGTGATCAGATTAGTGGGTGACACATGGCCGTGGGGCTGGGGAGACTCCATGGCATCCAGTAGACAAACTCCACTGGGTTCAATCCTATTTACTGGATATCACCATAGCAGCAGGAGCCCTCCGTATGGTGGCAAAGATTCCCATTTGAGCCGAGCAGCCTGTTTCCTTTCCATTAGCTGCTGCAGCACAGCCCCATTCAATTATATCCGCTATACCTGCCAATGTCCTGCACTCATTGCCAACTGTCTAAAGCAGACCACAATTTTACCTATTTAAACTTAAGGACTCTAATAAGCAAATAGAGGCTAGTACTTAGCTTGAGTGGCAAAGTGAAAATAGATTAAAGGAATTAATTAATTAATTAAATTCTGTCATCATTTACTTACCCTCATGTCTTTCCAACCTGTAAATTAAGTAATTTCAAAAGCTGTATGAGTGTTTTTTGAAGATAAAGTCAATAGGCTCCAAAAAACATTGGATTGGACCCCAGTGATTTTCAATAGATGCACTGCTTTATTCTGCAGAGGTTTGAAATTATATGAGGATGAGTAAATGATAACAGAATGTTCATTTCTGGCTGAGCTATCCTTTTAATAAAAAAAAAAAAAAAATGTATTATATATATATATATATATATATATATATATATATATATATATATATATATATATATATATATATATATATATATATATATATATATATATATATATATATATATATAATGCATTTTTTCCCCTCAAAGTAAGACTGCGTTCACGGCATTTTGTAATTCATGTAGATATGAGATTTCAGCTTGTAAAAGGAATTTACATCCTCGTATAACTCAAAATTACAACTTGTGAAATGGGAGATTTCTGAGAGCTACGACTTGTTCCACATGATCGCTGTACCACCTGAACACTGTTTAGACGCTGATAGTGTTGCCATAGAAAAGCATAATTCCAAGTCAAAGGATGTGGACAGCTCCGAGAACGTCACGTGTTGTCATCTTGAAATTACGGTTATTGTGAAATGGCGTGAATTTGACCGGGCCTGGTGCCAGAGACCCACAGACATCCCTGTGCACACCCCAATCCCCCCAACACCCTTCAGACCGAGGGGGACTGTCAGACTTGAGTTTAGTGTTTACTTCTACATCTGTCTACTGTTGCTTCTAATTGCTTTTATATGGAAAAGCGACCCAAGGGGTTTCTATAGAAGTTATTTGTGTTCTTACAAAGAATGATCTGTTGCTTTAATGACACCACTGAAATCTTTCTTTATTAACATATATTCCTGAGAATATATTCCTGCCATCAACTGTTATCATAAAGATGGTAAAAAAAAAAAAAAAAAAAAAAAAAGATCATAATTTGCAGTAATTTCTATTTAGAATGACAAGGTTCATGATGACATTATGGCATATTTTTGTGTTACTCTTCTTATGAAGTCTTTTCTGATTTTCTGTAGAATCACACTCAATTTATGGACCACGAGTGAGAAAAGAGTGAGTAAAACTTCAGACTATACAAAGCAAGATTAAGAGGAAGAACGAGAAAAGCTTGACTGTTTGTTTGCTTGTTTACAGTCTGATGTGACATGACCTGATAAAGAGCAAAGACCCCATGTTTCCAGAATCACCTAAACTAGAAAGGCAGCTCCCCGCTTGCAACCATATCTGTGGAAAATCTCATGAAGAAAATAAAGCAAACTCGCTCTGATGAGCACCTCCGACTGATAAGGTGTCAGATGTACCACTCCATTACTGTGACTGAGGTTGTTCTGTTTTTCTTTCATTTGAACTCCCACCACAATAGAGTGAGTAATCAGCCTCTCTCCTTGCTCTGTGCGGAGACCCCCACCAGGTCTCTGATCCACCAACAGATATCAGTGTCTCGTAATGGATTAAAATAGGGTTAGACAAAATGGATATTATATCAAAGAGTGCATGTGTCTGGCTGCTCCTTCTGTTTCTGCAGCGAATGCATGATCAAAACAACAGAGACGGAGTAATAATAGTTCTGAAGTGTGTCGGAATCCAAGCCGTGGTGGAATGTGTCTGATTTTATTTACCCAACTGTGCTCCAGTAAGCCCGTGCAATTGATATTGGCAGTCATTTGTTTGTGCAAATGAATGATAAAAACAATAAAAGACATGTTCATCTTTGGCTTTTTAGCATATTAAATGGTGGCTTTAGTCTAACAGGCCTTTTAATGTGTTACTTCAATACAACGCTGCCACTGTTGTAAAATCTCTGGTGGAAAGTTATTAAGACACACTGTATAAACCATGCCATGGAATCCTCCCGAGGAGCCTCGACAGGCTCTCCTCAGATGTAAAATTGTAAGTTGACAATCACAATTGTGATACGGAAAGGCAAAGCAAGACGTGTTGCTTACGTGATGGCTAATTTGTGCCTCCAAGGAACCTGATTAAAAACTGACATGGATCTGATTGCTCTGCCATCCTCAGGTGTTACTGCCAACGTTGTCGCTTATTTCTTCTTTTTGCTTTTTCCTATTCCATCCACACCTCCGCCCTCCTCCACTGATTCTCTCTCACACACTTCTTTAAACCAGCCTTGGCTAAAGCGACCATGTGAGTGAGCAGTGAATCCATTACCCGAGCGACAGCTCAATTCAATTATTAGACAGGCTAATAATCTGACTGAATTGATTGTTCACTATATCCCTAGCCAAACGCAACGACAAGAATAGAGCATATGCTGAATGTTACCAGGAACACAACACAACGCTTCCTCAATCTACGACTGTGGGACCTGATGTCATAAATATGCCTAGGGAATTTTTTTTTTTTTTTTTTTGCAAACAATCAGTATCGTCTTCCTTTATTACACTGGCGTTGCACAAACAACACCGAACAGAGAGAAGAAAAATATTTTCATCTCATTAAACTCTCTATCTAAATGGAGTGTTTTGCATTCATAGATTTCAAATGGGATTCTGACCAGCGGTTTTATTTTTCAGCATGATCCCAGAAAAATAAACTTTGCTGCCTCAACAAATGGAAAAGAAGTGGGTCAAACTGCAGTTTCAGTAGAATACCAATTTCCATCAACAAAGCACAATGGTAAGGGTAGACATACCAATTAGCAGAGCAGTAATGGACACCATAATTATAGACCTAACCTACAATTAAGCTCTGACATGATGACCGGAGTAATGGTCTTCCGACAAAATTACATATTTTTCAGAATTAGTTTATGTGAGCGTTGTGCTGTTCTCAGCTGTGAATTTATGTGCACAATAGCTACTGTATTTCATCTTAAAAAGTATAAAAAGATAAAGTCAACTTTGGGGGATAGTGGGGAGTTTTGTAACACAGCAGTAACTCACCTATACCTTTAAAATATAGGTAAATGCTTTGATTACGTATTGCTTAAATAAAATTGTTACAGCATACTGAAAAAAAGTAGTATTAAATGGTAACAGGTGTTAAAAGCACACACACACACACACACACACACACACACACACACACACAAACTAAATAAACTATAGACTGAAGACGTGTGAGATTAAAATAGTAATTGTGGATAAGCAAACTATCTTTATTTGTTTTATTAACTTGACATCTCAAAGAGAATTGTGAAACTATTTACCATTTTGATTTTATTTTCATTTTATTGAGACGCGCGGGTATTTCATTCCCCAGTGTGGGTTCAGCTTTCATTCGCCTGTTTTGATTGGAGGAGGATTTTAGAGGCCGGTTTAACAGTTGCGTTGGTCGCTCGCTTCAGATGGGACCGCGCGACAGGACAGATGAGAAACTGCTTCCATCTGGAAACGCAGGGAGAGAAGGAGGGTTGACTCGACACAGTCACCGGCGGTAGACACACACACATCCTGCTTGCGTTACATCGCACCGGTCATCATCATCATTCCGACTGCTGGAGCAGCAGAGCGAACGCGCGCGCAGAGCAGCTGCACCTGACTGATCGTGGACATAGCTCCGTTTTACTTCACCAGTCTCCATTTAACAGTTGCCCTCGGTACTTACTTGAAGAAGGAAGAAGAAGAAAAAAAGTAAATCGAGCGGGTCTTTATGTTTTGCTTCAATCCAGGGAGAGGACTTTGGCACGGAGGACACTGCGTCTGGAGTGCTAACACACAGACTGCTCTTGTTGGATGTTGATTGTTGATCAAAGAGAAGAAGTGGCAGCGTTTAGCCGCTGCTGGGACCATCACTGGACAACTGGTGTCGTCTTTGAAAGTGTTCGAAGGTAGGAAGTGAGGCTGTTTACTACTGAAATGCGCATCATATCAACCACGCTGGACTGTCTTCTGAGGAATGGAGAGGACAGGTTCTCACCAAAGGTTTTCTCCAAGCCTCAGCAGACAGCTCTCTTGCAGTGACTGCACATCTATTGTAAACCATGCACACTTAGTCTGTAAATGTGAGAAGATGTCATTCAAAGGGGCGATTTGCTTTCGTGGACGGTTTTATTTTTTTTTTTTATTTTTTTTTTTTTGCACCATGGAGCTATTGCTCATGGCTCAGTGAGTAGCTCAACTTTTACATTTTGAGTTTCCCTTCATGATCCTGCATTGCGTTCCACTGAGCCTGAGGAGGAGAGGGGAAAAAGGTCACGAAGTGGAGTTAAAAAAATAAAAATCTATCTATCTATCTATCTATCTATCTATCTATCTATCTATCTATCTATCTATCTATCTATCTATAAGCCTCCAGTGTATAAAGTATGCCTACAGAAATGCGCTGCAGTTTTATTGTTAATGGTTATAGCACGTTATTATTACCTTATCAGATTACATGACTTATTTGTTTGTAACTTGTCGATCATCTAGTGTGTTGGGTTCAACTTTCCATGCTGCTATAATATAGCCTAATATGCATAATTCCATTTAGTGCATAGTGCAGGAATGGTGTACTCTGTTCGTGTATTTATTAATTTATTCAACGAGAGGTTAATGATTTTTTTTATTTTTATTAATATTATAATTGCTAATTTGATAGAAGTAATGGGGTTTTCCCCCCATCACGAGTTTCTGGTTTGTAGAAGGGAATGCGAGCGTCTGTCGCTGGAGTCAATCCACAAACGCTTCGGCATTCACGGCGGGGAATGAAGGAGTCGTGCGGGTGGTGAGAGAGCACAACCCCGGGCAGAAAAACAGGGATATGCCCCCCACTGCGAGAATCACACCATGACTCATTACACACATCTTTTATGAACAATATCAGCTCTGTATTTCCTCGGTAGGACGCGTACAAGTAGTCGAGTGAGTGAATCAGTGAAGCGAATTCGTGTTAGTGTTAAGAAGAGGCCGTGAAGCTCGGATTTTACATTTGTAAAGTAGGATTTTTTATTTATTTGTTTGAAAATGACATTTTGGTCATAGTTACACTGTCTAGAATTTGTCTATTTTGACTTTTTTTTTTTTTTTTTTTTTTTTTTTTTTTTTTTTTTTTAGAAATGTGTTGTTAGATTCAGTGCAATAGTTGAGGTGTCTGTTACTTTACGGCAGTTTTATCTCAGACATAGGCCTAAAAAGAGGTATGAATAAATACATAACTAAAATCCCTCATCAATCCAATAATGCATTCAAAATAAAATAAAATAAAGAAAAGAGGAAAAAAAAAACACATTTGAAATGGAGCATCATAGAGATAAATATGTTAGTATTATTATTATTATTCTTAATAATAATAAGAAGAATCATAATATTCATAGAACACCATGTACACTCACAAGTATTCAATAGAGGGTGCTGTTGTTCTTTTTAGTCATGGCCCAGTTTGCTTACCACAGTTTTGTCTCAGAGGACCACTCAAAAAGATTGAGCGCCACCGTCTGTGTTGCTCATGCTCCCCAGGGATGCAGAATTCAATATAGCAGAGGCTCTGGCTAATGCTGTGGCATTTTGTCAGGATTAACATCTTTCTAGTCAGTGGCTTCTGTTACCTTTGGTGTCACATTACCACCTTGGAGTTGTGTGCAGAAAAAAATAAAAAAAAAATAAAAAAATATATAAAATGAAGCCCCGGTAACTTGCCCTTGCATTGTGTTGGGTGCTGCGCTGCTCCGGTCCACATCACTGCGAGTCGATAGAGGAAGAGACTCGGTCATTTTCAACAAATAGAGGCATTTGTCATGGTGACTGGTAAAGCCTTTTTTATATCAAGCCACATCCAAACAAGACAGGGAGATCTCTGTGCTGAGTTTACTTTTCAGTTAAATAAATGAATACATCAACAGATTTTCAGAACTCTTTTCAGTCCATATTCCGCCAGGGAGCATTTCATTTGAGGTTTCATTAAAGCAAGTCTTTTGAAAGGCAAAGACGAAGTTACGGTCAGACATACAGTGCTTTTGCACATCATTTGGCTTTGCTGAAAAAAGTAAATTAATCCCCAGGCCTAGGTAAATGCAGTCATGTTGATGCATGAAGAAAGTCTGATTCTGATTCTGCCGGCAGCCTCCTCGACGGTATGGTCTCATTGTGGTGGTTTCTACTCAGGTGCAGAATAACGATGATTATAGCGGCACTTGGACAGGGCCAAGTTGTTTGTGCCAACTGTCTCCATTGCAGGAGTCTCAGTGACCTTGGAACACATGAATACATTATCTGACTGGTAGCATTGTGCTATATGAGAACCATACACTTTCTAGTGTATAAAGCACTTTCCTGGTGATTGATTAATTGCTTCATTTGATCTGATGCTCAGCTTATACAATGGCCTGGATCTGTAAGTGTGCTTTTTTTATATAAAGAGTCATGGAGAGAGTCTACAATTACCACTCTGCAATAGGAGAATCATTTGGATGCATACATTTTTTTTTTTATTATTAATATTTCTTTTTAATTCTACTCAAATAATTATTAATAGAGTGTTTGACACAGTGGAGAATTATAGCTTCATTTATACAAAGCAGCCTTCATGCTGAACGTGGTTGTACTAATCACTGCGTGGGTGCATGGAATACATCCATTCACCCTTATGAAGAGCAATTAGCAAAGCAGAAAATCATACATCCTTTTATATGCTAACTTTTAGAGCAGGGGCTGATATTCTTTTCTTCCTTATATTCTTTCAATGGCTTACTTTACAAGGCGGTGCAATGACAAACATTACTCATCACTTAGGATCTCAGGGCTAATGCTGTACGGAGATGTTGAGATTGTGGAAAGGATGCCTAATGAAAAAAACACTTGAGGAGACCTTAGTGATACAGAGGTATATGAGGATGGCTTTATATGAACTGAGTATGATGATCGGCCGCAATGTGCCAGTTGCAGTTTGGTGTTTGTTGTTTTATGAGATTTGGTGTGATATGTGATCTCACATTGAAATGTTGGCAATCTGAAGCCTGCTGTTCTGAAAATGCAGTGGATTATGAATGAAAACACAGGAATGCATTGTGAATTTGCTGCCAACAGTATGGCATGCTGGTTTTATTCTTCACCGTTAATACTCTTCATTTACTCTGGATAGCTTGGAGTGTGACAGGCCAAGTAGATTTTGTCAAAGCAGTTTGGATATATATATATATATATATATATATATATATATATATATATATATATATATATATATATATATATATATATATAAATATATATATATATATATATATAAAATTGTTTTTTTTTTTTTTTTGATGTCAAGACCCCTCTTTGATCTAACACTATATCATCATACTGTGTTTTTCTTTCTTTTTTTTAACCTTTGGCTTTGAAGACTATGATGCAACTCCCCCCTTCTTTCACTGTTGTATCATATATTCCTTTATGCATAACTGTACATAGATAATTTAACACCACATATTTTAAAATTACTGACGTGTACTGGTGTTCTGCTGCTTGCTTTTATGTTACTCAGCAAAATGTAATGCTTTTGTAAAAATAAAATGTTATTATTTATTTATATATATATATATATATATATATATATATATATATATATATATATATATATATATATTATTTTTATTTTTATTTTTATTTTTATTTTTTTTTGTAGCATTATCGAGCACAGATTTTATTTTATTTATATTTATGGTATTACCTCAAATAAATGGCATCTGGGAATATAAGCTAGTACATTAAATATTGGAATTATCTGTGAGGTTCGAATGTGTATTTTGTTATTTCTTTCATTTTAGATATTTTTCTGAACTTATTTAGTCTTATCCTTGTTATACAACTAGAATTTATGCAATAAAAATTCTGTTGACTAGCATTTAAACGTACTAATTTCGATGTATTGTTCTATAGGCCCAGTCATTAGTCATTTTTTTATTTATTTTTATTTTATTTTTTTTATTTTATCCAGAATACCAAATCTCGCCGTGTTCTCACAGAGCTGACCTTTAGAAAGAAAGCACTGGTCATAAGTGATGTGTCGTCGGTGTATAGCCAGTAATAGGCCTGATTCTACTCTCAGACTTGCTTGGCCGCAAAATAGCAGATAGCATTATCCTGAACCCATTTCCACACAGCACAATTAGACATGAGATGCATAACCTTTTCTTCAATAATGTATCCTACGACAGAAGTGCCACCCCTCCTTTCCCTCTCAGTTTGAATTCCAGCCGTAGTACCACTGATAAAACAGACGTGCTGGGTTAGACACAGGAAGCACAGGAATAGTTTATCCCCCACATGCCTTCCTGACACATTAGGACAACAACATGTGGTTGTGTGAATATGGTTTTCTATGCATTGGTTCATGCCGTTCCATGAATTCCTGTAAGTAAACAAGTAGCTTATTTGTGAGTCCCGATTCCAGCCATCTGGGTTAGTGTTGCTGAGGGTTTTCACAGGTTTGCAACTCTTCCTTTTGGAGTTAGAAAGGGGTGGGAGGATGAACAGATCTGCAATGACACGCTCCATTACTCCTTCTTTGCATCTGCAATAAAACTAATTGTTGGGTTTCCCCTGTTTAAGCCCTGCGTAGTCACAGTGCACAATAACACTAATATTCAAGACACCGAAGACAATGAGCATGGGCTGCGTTCCTCGTAGACCAATCAGAAAGAGCACCCCGGCACAAATGGATCACAAATACCCCCTCCCGTTCCCTCGGAAAGTGAACTAACATCTTTTAATTTACAGATCAACCATAGCCCGCAATCAGAGCGTTAAGTGCTCCGGGTTTATTATCTGGTGTCATATGGTGATGCATTTGCATAATACGCTAATACTTAATCCAACTCTCTTCCTTTTATCCTTCACTGTGCTATTGGCAATGTACAATTTGGTGCAATTAAACTCTTCCCTGAGATGCATCCTCATTGTTCTCTCGTCTAATTAAGTCTTAGAACGTAATGAAACAATAGGCAAGAACACACCTTGACTCACAACCTGATCGTTGTAATTTCGCTCGAAGTGTATTGGAGGGTTGTCTCTAAATTTGTGCCTTTAAATATTTATTTGCTGCTTCACCAGCCCAGAAATTACTAGAACAAAAGGAGAAAGACAGAGAATGCCAGTCATGATGACAGTGGCTAATGCTTGGTATTTGTCTCGATGCTAGTTGTCTCTTACTGTTTGCAAGAGCTACGCCATCATGCGGGTTTTTATAGAAACATTCAAGTAGCCTTTTGTTTCCTACTTAATAGCAATGAATATTGCTGCAGATTGTTGATATGCAGAAAAAAAGAAAAGAAAAGAAAACAGTGAAAGGGAAATCTCTTAAAATTAGCTCACTTTAAAACATGAGGCATGAAATTGGATTTTAAGTTTGCTGTAGAGAGAGAGAGAGAGAGAGAGAGAGAGAAAGAGAGAGAGAGAGAGAGAGAGAGAGAGGAAAAGTACATTGCTGTTCTCACAGTTCAATGCATCTCTCATTGCTTGCTGTCCTTTTACTCTGTTGTATTTCCTCAGAGCTGCTTCCTCACCTGTTCTCAATATTTAATGTGGTGGAGGGTCTTTTGGGCTTGTAATGAAGTGGAGGTCAAGAGCTTCCTCCAGCTTCTTTTCTCCAAACTGGCCCTGTAAATGTCAGACGCCTATGAGAAAAGAGTCTGAACTTCCCCCCATCTATCTCAGTCAGTCATCTCTTATTTCTCTTCATCACTGCACACTCTTTTGCTCCCTCTATTTCTGTTTCAACCTTCGCCAGAATTCATCTCAGAACCCTGGCCTCTACTCAGCCATAACCTGAGCTTTTTCCATGTTATAGCTATTACCAGCTCATCAGCCTTCTTTTCTGTCACTCATCTCCCCTTTACTACCATTTTTATTTTTCCCTTTCTGATTTAAGGCAGAGAAAATCCACCGCAACAAAGTGAATTTGACTTGTGTTGTGTCTGGTTATGGATGGCCGCACAGGATGTTTCTTTTCAACAGAGTTTTGTTGTTGTTGTTGTTGTTTTTGGCCCTCGGAGGATACGGTCATTTCTTTTGGCAGAGATGGAGGAAGACGTAACTCATCACCTCCCACACACTGATTCTGACCATTTTGGTGGCCTTGATAAAATATTCATCCCTTTTAATCCCTAAGCTGACAAAATGGTGTGTGAAGAATCAGGCAGTGTTCCATTCCACTGACCATCTGATGGGCAGCCTTCTCTAAAGACCTGGCCACAATGCTATAGCGTTTGGCTGGTGCACTTAGAGAAACAAGAGGTCCAAATCTAGCAGCACTGGGGCTTTGTCAGCAGTGAATAACAAGCAGGCCAATTACAACTCAGTTACCAAAAGAACAGGGGAAATGGTTGCGAGTAACAGCAACTCCCAGACGGTGAGAGGAAACTAGGTTTATGGAACAGATGACGTGGATGTAAAATAATTTGTTGAATAACCTGGTGGGCCAATATTTCAGGCAGGGGATATTGATAAAAGCTTCCAATTTTTGTGTTTATACATAACAAGTAGAATAAAGCTTGCTCTACCAGGAATTAAACAAGTACGACAATGATAACCTTCTGTAGCCCTTGGCATTCATAGCCACGTGTCCGCAGTCTCCAAGGTCTCATATTAACTTTTGGATGGAAATCCGTCTCGAATGAATTATGATTCAAAAATAATCCCAGGGGTTTGTAATCAGTAATTTTGTTTACTTTAGCCAATCGCAGGGCCCCAGATCCAGGTTGTGATATGGCCCCTTTCTCTGCCAGGTTCTGAGGATTTGAAAAGATATGTAAATGATATTATTTTCTCTATTATGCCTCTTAGTTTCTCGGGGAATTATAATAGGACAAGATGCATGATTGATTACATGTATTTAGCTAAATTTAACTATCTGAAGAGCTCATTTCCTCAGAGGGAAATTGCAACTAAATCAATAAGGATGAATCCTATTTTTTAATAAAAGAAAGAAAGAAAGGAAAGAAAGAAAGAAATGTGTTTGAACTCAGTTGGATTGGAACATCTGGTGTTCTATAATGTATTAATTCTTTTGACTTGATATGTTAATTGAATTTTTAGGTGAAAAAGCACTCAAAAGAGTAGCGGGACAGTTCTCGGATTCTGGCTTTCCTTCCTATTGACATTTTAAAGAGAGGTGCATTCAGTCAGTCCATCTCTCCAAACGGTTTTTGTGTCATTTTCATTTTTAACCCTGAGATTAACAAAAATAGCATGGAATAATTTGTTTAGTTCTGATTCGAGTGGCTGGTTTAATTGGAAGCGATTTGGTCACAAAGGCATACATTTGCAAATGAGGCTGATAAACCTTTGGTTAGACAAGGAGGGTTTTGTTTGACACAGGAATTCTGTTGTTGGCTGTTTTGGTTGTCAAGTACTCTGGGAAGGCAGGATGTGTACTGGTCCTACAATGGGCCTTTCAGCTAAGCATCTCAGATGCACGGCGATGCTGTCCCGCCTCTTTTCACAGTGACCTAATCTCTTTATCAGGCAGCCACAATGGAGGATTCAGTCTTCAGGCTTGCCGGCAAAAGCTTAGAGACCAGAAGGAAGACACTTCTAACTGACCACCGTATAACCTCAACCAGTGTTTTGAGTTTCCACAAGTGGTCAAGGGTTATAGCTATTTAAAAAAAAAATCATAATAATAAAAATAAAAATACGTAATGTTAATAAATCAGTTTTAGGGTAAGGATTTGTTCTTTTTCTGTGCAGAGTCACTTTTTGTATCACTTTATATGCAAATCTTCAGTAAAAAAAAAAAAAAAAGAACAAAAGAAATTTTTTACATTTTTAGAAATTACTTTTTTTCTACATGACACCATGGGCCTGTTCTTCGTACGTCGGTTATTACATCCAAGATCAAATGACAAATCCAAGATGAGATCATCGTGCTAATCATGATCCGGCTAATTGGGTTCTTCGAACACACCTGTTGTGTATGATTAGTATCGCTGGATTGAGTTATCTGAGATAATTGCGCGTTCATGTGTTGTTTTAAAAGGGGATATGTATCGATACTCGAAACCATGATCAGCAGTGCAGCGATTGGCTGGTGGCAAGACGGCAATGTAATGATGTCATATAATTTAAAACGACACCTGACAAAACTTGACACATTTCTGGACTTTTAAGGAAACAGCCAAGCAAACAAAACTACATAAATGTTATCATAGATACATTAAACAGATAATAGATACATGTTTTTTTTAATTAGAAATGTTTTTATTTAGATTCGCAATTTATAATAGTTGTGCAGTCTTTACATTTTTATTTCAATGTAGAAATTTTCTATTTATTTCATTCTATATTTGGACAGATTTGTTACGTGACAGCATTAATGAAAATTCCTTAAGGGTCAATATCATGTTATCTGCATCTCCTGCGCTCCATCAAGCCACTCTTATAATAGCAGTCATCACTCAAAATAATGCACTCTTTGTCCCGCGTCCCGCAAGTCATAAGCAGTGTCCCGCATTTTAATTTTGTCTTCATTTTATTTCATCGTCCTTTAAATTACAAGTCTACAATATATATTTTTTTTAATAAGAAAACACTGTTCATGCGCAGCGAAGCCGTTATTATTGGTTCTAGCGGCTAGCCAGAGCGGGAAATTAAACACTGAGACAAAAAAAAAAAAAAAAGCATCCTGGTGAAAGTGAACTACAGCTACGCCTGCCAGGAGTTCTACAGACACATAATGAATGAGAAGGCCCTACTCGAAGCTGCCAGATCAGACAAAAAACATAAAATAAATTCAAGATGCACTGAATCCGCTAAGAACACATTTAATCTTTCTAGTCTTTCCTAATGGAATTTATGTGCTTATTTGGAAATGTGCATTGTAGCGATTGGATTATTATTTTCACTTAATTATTTGGATTGAATAGACACGTGCTGTTAAAATATTTTTTTACTGAAATTACTATTAAATATTATTAGTGCCGTTCAGAGCGCCGGTCAGCACCATCATTAACATTTTTATAAACCCTTTTAGCAATTTAAAACATGTTTACATCACTGCAAAAATATATCTAATAAAAAAAAAATCTATATTTATTCACCAAGTACAATAATAGTAATTGCTCTCCCTCGTGTCCCGCATTGTCCCGCAAAATCAGGTCTGCTGACCTGCAACAGAGCAATAGCCCGGTGGTCACCCTAATAGCATGTGTGTAAGACTCTAATACAATTATAAAGTAATAATTTTATGACATAAATATTTCAGTGAGTAAAACTGGCTGTATTTATAGTAGGCTGTTATCGACTACACAGCATTTTTATATTATTTTTAATTAAATTTTTTTTTAAATTATTATATATATTTATAATTATATATTATTATATATATTATTTTAAATTATTGTCCCTGGATCAATACGATACTCTTGTAATAAAGTAGCGGTGGTGGCAGACATATTTTGAGTATCAGATCTGGTTGAAGAGAAGCAATCTAATCCTGTTTACATGAAATAAGCCTGCTCCCGAGCAGGTTTAAGCTAACGGACCTGTTGCTATGACAGCAGCTCCAGGATGAGCTTCGAAGAACCAAACGATCCAAGATCACGCCAAATCGTCAACAATCAAATCCAGCTAACTGAGTTATCGACGTACGAAGAACGGCCCCCATGTATATATATGCTCAATAAACGAAACATAATCTAAGTTTGGATAAACATAAAGAAACTTTAAAGGTCCCGTTTTACATGCTTTTTTGAATCTTTGATTGTGTTTACAATGTGCAATATAACATGTGTTCATGTTTCGCGTGTAAAAAAACACAGTATTTTTCACACAATTCACTTATCTGTATACCGCTGTTTTCACTGTCACAAAAACGGGCTGATTACTTCTTTGTTCTATGAAGCCTCTCCTTCAGAAATACGTAACGGGTTCTGATTGGGCCAGTGGTACCTGTGTTTTGATTCGACAGCAGCTGAGAGCAGGCTGCCCTCCTGGTAACGTGATTGGGCTAGAACGCATGTGCTGAAGATGTATTTATAGTCACAGGAGCGTTTTTACTGACGAGATGCGCATGAAAACCGCATTCGTCTTTTTGCACAGCCCTAACATCTAGTTAACAAAGCTAAACAGTGTTGTCCTTTGTGTAATAAGTTACAGAAACTGTTAAATGCACCAACTTAAATAATAAAATACACTTACCGGTTGTGATCCATAAACAACGCCTTCTCCAGACAAAGAGGGAGCTGCTCCATCTTTCAAGAATAATCTTTGTGCGAATCCGGCATTAAACTGATTGAGAAAGTTGTCCTCAGCAAGTCCTCAGCAAAATGAGCTGCACATAGTTTTACATGTGCATAATGTTCGGGAACCAAGTTAAACATAAATTGTAACCATTAATCTCAAAGTACAGCGTTCCTGGGAAGCCCAAACAAAGATGATTGACTGACAAGAAAAAAAAAAAAAAACAGCGTTTCAACGACAAAAACAAACAGCTCTTCCTTCTTCTCCGTCGGAGCGCAACAAGGCCACGCCCCCCTGTTTGTGAATTCATGTGGGCGGTGGTTAGTCAAAAAAACTGTTTTAGTGACGTCATTACTACAGGAACTAGAGGGCTGTAGACCAAACGGGTCGCTTTTTGTAGGCAAATTCTGTTAAATCAAATATCTCGCTTGGCATTGAACTTTGAGCTTTAGAATTTCACAGATATTATTTATACTCTAACAACAACATTACACACTAACTAAAGTTTAAAACATGGAATTACGAAGAAGGGGACCTTTAATGAACATGAATTCTTAATATGCAAGAAAATGCATCCGTAAATCTGCAGACAGTTTCCAACGTTTTCGAATTCTTCAAATGTACAATATTAAATGAATTAAATATATTATACATTTTAAATTAAAGAGAAAAATTAAAAAAAAAAAAAATGACAAAATGCAGCAGAAAAGGAGTTTTTTTTTTTTTTTTTCTCGTCTAGCGGTCTATTTTTGTTTAGTGCTTGTCAATGAGGGTTTGCATCAGTAAACCCATTCAAACTCCTGGATCCAACACCCTCAGGAATCTGCCGGCGTTGCAGTGTTACCACTGTAGCACAGACGTTGTCATTCCATTTGTGGGGCTGTTTGTCTTTGATGCAACTGCTTTTCCATTGCTTATATCCTCTCTGAATCATTCTTTACACTCTCATTAAGAAGGTATTTTAGGTTTGGCTGGATCACTGTAATGCCAAATTGCACTTAATTTCACACCTCTGTAAATTCTGTTGTGTCAGGAAGGCTCGTTTTAGTCCTCTTTCTGTTACGGACAAGCTCAGTAGTAAATAGTTTGGGGCATCAGGGACTCGTCCAGTCTGAGGTTTTAATAGTTATAATTTAATACAGGGGTGTCCACATCCTGTTGACCCCTGTTTGCTGGGCTTTGTAGTTTACAGTAAGGCAGAAATTATGTCCAGCTGCTTGACACTGTAGGTGGCCCGTGGGTGGACATTCGTTTAAGAAAAGCAGCTGCTTCCCTTTCTAATTAGGCTGTTAAACATTAGCACTACAACTGTTGGAGGAGAAGGCTGTAATGGCCTTTCTGTGAGAACGGCAAAGGGCTGTTCACTGCTTGTCACTTCCACAAGGACACAGGGCTCGTGAAGGCCAGCAAGGCGTTCATTAACGTGACAGTTATCCTGGCGTCGTAAAAACCGAACCGGCTTGTAATGGAGAAGCCCGCACCCTACTGAGAAACCGGGACAGTGCAGTGTATGGGTGGCCCTAAACTGAAGACCACCATCCATACAAATCAGTCCACCACTCCCACAAAGAGCAAACAAGCCATACTTCCATCAACTGTCATGTAAAACACTGTCTTTCATTTTATGCCAGACAGACCTGTTCACATCCACACAGTCCCTTTCTTCTTTTGCCAATTGCCCATTCACCTTCTGTGTGCACCTTTTACCCCACAACAAACCATCTTTTCTTTGATGCCCAGTCGTGCGATTGTTGACCTGACAGCTGTCTGCGTTTAAAATGGCTCTCCTTGGAAACAGTCGAGAATGTTTGTATGCACTGACTGTGCTGCCTAGAGAATATAAAACCATCGCTTGACGTTATGTCACTTGTTACATACCATACAAATACGTATAAAAGTACTTTATTTCTTCATTCTCCTTCTCAAATCTGAGCTTTGAGCAGAACAGTTACTGCTGAAATTTAAGAGCTAGAGGTTTTGCTTTGCTTTCAGTGACAGACTCTTCTGTGTTTTATATGCGGACAGTTCAGGATGAGCCAGTGTGCATTGTTTTTTTGTTTTTTTTCAGAAGTGTCTTAATGCAGAGTAGAGGCATGCGGGGGATTTCAAAAGCACTGCTCCGAGCCGCATTTGAAGCAAAGGAAATGTGAGATTGTGAGTGGCATGGAAGCTGACAATTCTATAACTTCTTAACTTGGAGGTGTTTCTCTGCTTCTGATGGTTATTTGGGGCACAGCATATTGTCACTTGAAGCAGTAACTCTTTGTTGCAGACGTGGTTTGTTTCCATTGGCCTGACTTTGAGGTCATGTCAAGCATTATTTGTGTGGCGTTTGAAATAATGCGTGTGGTTTCAAAGCAACTTCAGAGAATGTGTTAAGAACTGGTATTAGGATCAGTCAGAGATGATCAGAATTAAATGTGTAAATGATGAACACAGTTCAAAAGATTTTGTGATCCGATCCATTCTGAGGCGTATGGACCACTTCCCATTTGGAGTGTAAACACTAATCTGTCCTGGGGCGACCCGCATGGTTAACCGCTAAGGGTATCTTTTATTTGAGATTAATCTATTATTAATATTATTATATAGTAAATCTCTAAAAGTTAGAATCAGCTATTAATTTTATTCTAGTTTATTTTATTTTTTAAAGATGTTAATACTTTAAAGACATTTATGAAATTATAACATATTTATTTTACAAATATATATATATATTTTTCTATTCATGAAAGAATAATAACAAAAAAATGTTTGGTAACACTTTATTTTGATAGTCCACTTTAGACATTCTACTAGCAGTAAGTACCTTTGCAACTTCATGTCAACTGGCAGTTAGTAGAGTATTAGTAGAGTGTCTGCTTAATATCTTCTAACACTTCCTTTTCAACTTATTGTCAACTTATACTAACCCTTAACCTACCCCTAACACTAACCCTTAACCTACCCTAACAGTCTACTCTGAGAGTTAGAAGACATGTAGTTGCACATTTCTGAGATTTAGTTGATATGTAGTTGACATGTAGTTACAAAGTTAGTTACAGTCAGTAGAATGTCTAAAGTTGACTATCGAAATAAAGTGTAACCAAATGTTTCACTGTTTCCACAAAAATATAAAGCTGAACAACACTTCAACATTGATTTAAAAATCCATCACAGCATATTAGAATGATTAATAACCATGTGACACTGATGAGTTATGGCTTCTGAAAATTCAGCTTTGCCATCATAGAAATAAATTACATTGTAAAATATATTCAAGCTATTATTTCACAATAACATATATTACAATATTAATGCTTTCAGCATTTTTTTTTTTTTTTTTTATCAAATAAATGAAGCCTTGGTGATTTCAAAAACATTAAAACATCTAAGACATAAAACTTAATGTCTTATATATAATGTCTTAATATATATATATTAGGGCCGGGACTTTAACGCGTTAATTGAGATTAATTAATTACACAAAAAATAACGTGTTAATTAAGATTAATTAGTTACAGAAAAAAAAAATGCCGCATTTTTAATAACTTATTTTTGCACCGCGGAACGTTTCTCACTGGATGAGTTTCGGCGGACCGATTATACTGAAGCACCAACCAGCGTTCGCATATCACCGCAGCACTTCGAGCCTCAAGTATCACCTCAACGCAAAACATATAGCAGCTAGCGTGGACTTTACACTTTATGTTGAACTATGTATTATTTTGTTGGTGCAACTGGCAGTTTATGTTAAACTCTTTATTGTTTTGGCCAAGGTTATTGAGGCCATGTTATGGCCTCTGAAACAACAGAGAGATGTTTTCTAATAGTCAGGGTTTCCAATGTTCTGAATGTAATTGACAGTATTGTGTTTTACTTAAAAAAACACTTTACAGAAGGTTCCAGCACCTATAAGCTTCCTGAATTTCTGAAATGTACTATTTCTAAATTGTTTCTAAATATGCTATTGCTACACTTCATGGCAAAAATTGCACTGGTCTGCTAGACTTGGTTGAACAAAAATAAACAATATTTTTTTTGCTTACGCGTATGTATTCAGTCATTATTCAATGGTATACTATAAATCCATGTGAAAATAAATTACTTCGCACTGTTCTCAGATCAAATATTTATATGCGATTAAAGTGTGATTAATTTCGATTAATTAATTACAAAGCCTCTAATTAATTAGATTAATTTTTTTAATCGAGTCCCCGCCCTAATGTATATATATATATATATAACCCAACATATATATATTATTAAGTGGACAATTTGAAGTTTATATGGTTTTACCAATCTATACAAAATATACTGGTTTTACTTTTTCTTGTTTATTTATTTTTTCTTCCGTGTGCATTGTGCATAGTGCCAACCTCTTTCCTCTGAGCACCTCTGTAAGGAATTTGGAAATGCAGGTGGTGAAGTAGGCAGGCAGATGCTATCATTTATCACAACCCTTCTGTATGCAAGCAAAGCAAATCCTGAGGCTAAGAACAGAGAGAGGGCCAGAAAAAGAGAGCAATTTCCATGCCTGTTGATGCCACGCTGACAGATATAGTCGCCTCTGAGATTAAATCAGATTCACAATGAACACATCTCATACTAACACAAAGCTCGGCGAGAGCTTCGTTATTAACATTGTCATTCATTCCGGCATCCAGTTACTCCACCTCCCGTCCAGCCTGAACAGAAAACATTATTGCTTGGACGGAGGGTGCCTGGTGGGTCATTATGGGTCAGTGCAGGTGTCCCTGGAAATCCTGTTGGGTAGCTATTCACGCTGAGGTGGTTAGACCCACTCGGACCATTTTCCCCTCGGTCTCTGTCGTCAGTATGCAGCGAACACCGTCGTTCCATCCCTCCGTCGGAGGAGGCTTTTCAATTACTGAGCGAGGCTGCGGGGGAAAGGCACTTGACAAAAGCCATGACATAAACCATTTATAGTGCGGCTCCATCATGGCCCCAATGCCAAACCGGGCTGGACGGTTCATTTAAAAGAGAAATTAATCACACATGGTTTCAGGCACACAATAACAGATTATGACTGGCTAGTGGCACCTGACTGAGTCCAGGGATACAATTTTAAAAAGACACTTAAATCTGTGGAGAACTGCATGGGGTCTGTGCACCTCTTGAAAGACAATTGTGGGCCTATGATTTTAGCTTCTTTCAGAACTGCTGGTGAACACAGTCTTTGTATTAAAATGAGGTAGAGAAGAGAGTAATACTGCATAAATGTGTATTTTTCACCTCCTTTCAAAACACCGACAAGTAACTTTTTCCACTGGGTTACAAAAAAAAAAAAAACAAAAAAAAAAAAAAATACATATTATTCAGCATATTTTATTATGCCTACAGCTTTACAGATGAAAGAGCTGAGGCAATACTCAGACAAGCTCTGTCCCCTGTTGCGTGTGATGTTGAACAGATTCACTAGAATTACACTTCTATTTTTCAGTTCATTTTGAAGTATTGAAATCACTGGTCAAATAAATGATTCATTTTAACTACTACTTTCAAATATTGTTTTATCACTATTTTTAAATCTACTATACAGTATATATTAGTTTATTCGTCTGCATTCATTTTAGTATATTTTCGTGTAAAATTAAGTTTCAATTTTAATGCTATTACCCTTAATAAAACCGGAATACATAATATACACCATTGTTCACAAGTTAGATTTTAGTACATTTCTTGATAGAAAAAAAAAAAAAAAAAAAAAAAAAAAAATATATATATATATATATATATATATATATATATATATATATATTATTTCAGCAGTGATGCACTAAATATTTTCAATGTTAAACAAATATTTTATTTCTAATAAATACTGATCTTTTCTGTTCATTAATAAATCCAGTTTACTTTTTTCAACATAATACAAATAAGAAATGGTTCGTGGACGAGTGTAGTGTATCCTCTTAAAATCTTAAATGTTTTCAGCTATAGTTTGTTAATAAATTAAAGGTTTTTTTCGTAATAAAAGGGTATCTTCTTTAAATTACAACTTTGCAATCTACAATTTCAAAGGTGCTTCTCCAATAGTGTCTTATATTTAAAGTTACACACAATCAGTGTAATATATTCCCTCATTATCACTTCTTACTCTAATATGGAAGATTATTGTCTCTACAGCTATAGTTTGCGAGTCAAGGCTCACTTTTTATTAAACCACTGGAATAATTCATTTTCATGAATTATTCCATATTGTAGTCTGTTAAATAATTGGGCAAATGATTGTGGAAAGTACGAGACGTGGGAAAAGATTGTCAGGGAAGACCGAAATGAAAATGAGAGAAGCAGCGAGAGAAAGACAGATGGAGGGATTCTGGGCAAAATGACCAGGAAGCCGTTGAATCCAGCATACCACATCTAATCAAGCATGATGGAGATTGTGAGCATAAAAAAACAGAAACCTTTATAATGGTGAAAATGACAGATTTAGCCATTAGCCACAGTATGGAGCACACATTGGGAGTTACATCTGCCTATCCCCCGTGAGTGAGGGGTGTGAGCGGGGATTGAGAGCCACTGCCTTGATGAATGAGGCTCGACTGCTGCCGATTAACGGAGCGTCCATGAGTGGCTGAGATACAGATGCCAGGCCGTCCTCTAAAAATCTCCCTCTCAGCAGCTCGGCCCGCATCCTTTCTTTATAGTGATTCTTTACTCTTTTGTTGCCTTTTAAAGCTGTGTTTATTGATAATCCGAGCTTATTGATTCCATACTCTTTATTTATCACCGCACTCACTGAAGGCTGTGGAGGGATCCCGTCCTCTTCAGGCCGTCTGAGTGGATGAATCAGACCCACATTAGGCATTCCAGGACGCGTTTAGCATTCAAGAACACAGGCCAGAGCCTCTTTTAATTTGGCGGGCGATAGTGGGTGTATGTCAGCGGTCCTATACCTCACCTCTGGCTACTCCGCCCTGAGGTAATGGCTGTTTAAAAGGGGGCGGCGATTATAATATAAAGTTTTTTTTTTTTATTCCTTCCAGAATGGCTTCAGACTGTGACTCACGTCACTTGGTATTCATTGGAGGCTGTCACAACGCATGCAGCTCAGGGCCTACTCTTATCAAGATAACCATTCAGCTGCTCACAGCTTTTGAGCGCTGGAAGAAATAGAGCAAAATAAATAAATAACTCCTTAAATAAATAAAAAAGTGCATTCTATAGGTCACTTTCCAATGACAACAGCAAAGGAACGAAGAAAAATAGTATGTTCTTATAATAAGGAAAGGGGTGATGCCTTATCTCTGTGAGATTTAGCTCCCGGCACCCATAATGCACCATAAGCATGAAAGTCAAAGTGCTAATTAATCACAAGGTTTATTCCGACTGCTAAATTGTGATCCCAAAATGTGCCAGACTACTGTACCTTCAGGCTTATCTCATTTCTAATGCTCATTTTGGCTTAAAGACAGACTTTTTTGAAGCGTCCTTTACTTATCTCTCAGCCTATCTAAATGTTGGTTTATCTCCCATGTATGACTAGGCTCGTTGCATGGCCGTCTTTTCTATTAATGGTGATTTTATCAGAATGCACCTCGGCAATGCAAACAGGGCATCAGTGTTGTGCAGGCACAAAGCCCCATTTAATAGCAATTTACAGTTTTCACAGTTTGTTCTTCAGCTCTCTTCATTTCTAAAGATTTCTGTAAATAGATTACTACAATCAAATATGCTGCTGCACAAATCCTATTAGAAAGCAATAGAGTGGAGAAAATCATTTGCAGTTTGATGTGAAGAACTATAGACAAATAATACAAACCTAACGATTTACAAAATTAGGGTCAGATAGGTGGAACTGCAATAATTCGATGAGCATACCAGGAGAATCATTGTTTTTTTTTTTTTTTTTTTTTTTTTTTTAATCAGATATACACAATAACAAATCTGACACTGCAGAGGCTAAATGCATGTTGAAAGCATATTGAATTCCCCTCAATTGTGGGTTTTCACACAGGTAATATGATGCACTAGGAGCCTCTTCTTCAAAATAAATGGCAGTCAAGGAGGGAAAGTGGAGTGATTTAATTTGGCCTGAAGTCAGGTGTCCGCCAGCAGTGGAGGGTCAGTGACCTTTTTCAGGGGAAATAAAGGACAGTCATTCTGAGGTACATCTCATAAACTGTGAAATACATATTCAAGAGCTTATCCATAAACATCACCCTTGAGAGAGAAGTGGTGCCAGGTATATCACCGTTCCATTGACCCATGCTTTCCTTAAGCTTCTGCGGCCCTCCACTTTTACATATATTACCAATGCAATCACAGGTTTTAGTTTTTATTTTTTTGACCGCTTGTTGTTGAAGTCACACACACTGACACACACAGACATATAAATCCCGATTCATATGTTTGTGCCAGACATGCTTCTGTAATCTCTTCCTCACCGAGAGGAAAATGCCGGGTGATTTTGATGCTGGTTGTGATGATGCTTCGAGTTGGAAGCATCAGGTTCAAAGTCATTACTTGGACTGCACCCTCACTTGAAGTTCCTCTTTGGAAGGAAACAAATGGCCTGGAAAAGAAATGAAAAAAAAAAAAAAAAACTGAATAGAAGACTAGCTGTGAAAAGAGGATAGCCATTTATCAGCCACTCATTTCATGCCACTGTTGTCTCCCATACATGAAGCAGAAAAGCACAGTTGCTAGAATGCAGCTTGACTTTGAAAATGCCTTCTTAGCAACAGTTCAATGAATATGTATAGTTCGAGGTGAATAGAGGCAGGTCACACAGTTAGACAAGGTGACCTCGCTGTCTGACGCTTTTTCTCTCTGCTATTGAAACTCTGATGTTTTCATCTCCAGAGATTTTAATAAAACAATGTCCTTTGATTGCTAAATGCATTGTGTCCATTGTCCCAAAAGAAAAACAGAGGAAAGCTAATTGTCTTTCTTCTACCTCTCTCTCTCTCACACACGTTCACCTTCGGCCTGTCAGAAGCACTGGCTGTGTTCACGTCTAAGAAGCTTTTGACTGTTGTTCGCGTCTGTAGAAGATTGGTGGCAGTTATTGTTTTTTTCGTGGTGTTTGAGGATGCTTATTTATGCAGTTTGTTCCCCCGTCTGGTTTGAAGTGCTGGAAATCAGGCCCAGATGGTGTTGTTTAGGATACTAAAACTATAGATGAGTGTTCTGTCTGTTGACAAATCCTTTAAAGTTGCTTTTTATTGTGTGGCTTAGGTTGTATTTTGACTTGTATATGCTCTTTCTCTGCCGTACAATATGTCCACTTGTTGGTGATGTGGTCCCAGGGACATTTTCTGGTCATTGCTGTTTTTCAAACGGTTGCAATTGGACAGCGATAATAAATTAGAAAAACAAGTATGTAATATTCACAAAGATATAGAATTCAAAGGGAGAAGGGGGAGGGGGAGTGACATTAGGCTCATCTCGGATGTATTCACCATTTCCCTCATGATTCCTGGAAACACACAGCTTTGAAAAGGAGTAATTTAGTTTTGTCTAACATTTCACAGTAGTGTCTGACAGGATGCTCCGTCACGTGTGGCAAAGACACAGCTGTGACCTGCATATTTACCCTGTAAATAAGTCTAATTTGTCCACCCGTGCTCCATGTTTGCCCAAACCCAATTTCATCCTTTGCCCTGATTCGCTGATGTTGGAATGTACCACACAAGATGTATTACATAAAAGATGCAGCACATTCATGTAAAACAAAACAGAGCCATCAAATGCACTCACGCCGTCTTTGCATAGTTAAAGAGATACCTCTATTTGAAATGTGTATGTGGCAAGTCTTCATGTTTATGTAAAGTAGCACTGGAGCATTTTCTTTTTTAAGCAGACGGCTGATCGGAGGTCCTACTCACTGTAATTATGAGGATAACTTGCTCTGCCAGGCTTCACGACTAGACTGTTAATTACCCTTCTCATGCCTTAAGATTTGCATTCTTGCAGCTGGGGAACAGCGAAACTCAATGGGCTGTGATTGGATATATGTGCTGGCAGATTTCTTTCTATTTGCATTTGCAAGTCTAGACAAACGTCTGTATCAAAGCTTTAGAGATCTGAGTCCAGATTTGACTCTTTTCTTTTTATTTTATTTTATTGAGTTTAGCATTGACTAATAAAAACAACATTTCCTTTCAGCTCTACATGTGGTCACATGGAGAGATTTAAAAACACAAAAATAAATTTGTGGTCTAGTCTGGGGTTTTTTAATGTTTGGAATCACAAGTGGGTGAAAGTGTATCCAGGAAATATTGAACAATGTATTAAAAGAATGTGCTTTCAGAAAAGACTGGTCAGAAATCACAAAGAGATCAATTTCACATATTTAATTAAATTGACAGCTGTAATATTCTGTACAATTTACAACATCACAAAGTATTTTTCCGCCATACTATTTGACAAATATTTAAAATATAATTATTTTATTGCATAAATGGCTATTTGTACACATCCATATATGGCTGCTTTTATATTTCAAGAAGGGGGTCCCTCGCAAAAGGATCATAAATGAGGTGTTTGTGGCATCTGGGGGAAATTTTTCGGTTCATATTCTGGTACCAGTTCCGGTTCCACCTAACGGTTCCGGTTCCGGTTCCAATGAAATGAAATGAAATGAAATGAAATGAAATTAAATTAAATTAAATTAAATTAAATTAAATTAAATTTATGCATTTAGCAGACGCTTTTATCCAAAGCGACTTACAGTGCATTCAGGCCATCAATTTTTACATATCATGTGTTCCCGGGGAATCGAACCCTCAACCTTGCACTTGTTTGCTTGCTAGCGCAGTGCTTTACCAGTTGAGCTACAGGAACACTAAAATGAACTATAACATTAAACATTGATAACATTAAAATGAACTATTAAAAAATAGTGGCAAGGAAAACTGCACAATACTCAAGTACTCAATGCTCAATACTGTTAATACAATACTATAACTTACTGTCAACCTAATTTAAAGGTTGGCAATGTCGAAATTCAACATACTGTATATCACAGTATACGAATATTCATAGTTTGGGTATTGTTAGAAATTTTCCGGTTCTGGTTCTATTTAAATTTACTGTTATTATGTTTTATACTTATAACCATGTATAAACACTCTCCATAAAGCCCCAATTTTACAAATAATAATGCAGTCAGGAGATGGTGTGATGCAAAGACTGGTTTCCACATTTCAAACACTTAAAATGTATGAAACTTCCACTTTGTGTATCACTCTTGAAATGACCTGTACAATAAATAATCTATCCCTCATACTTACATACAATAGCAGTCTTTCATTTCTGTTATTTGGTTTGTGAAATCCGTTATGGGAAACGACGAATCTTCAGAACACCGTGTCGCACCAGAACAGTTTTCAGAACAGAAACTTGCTCACAGATCCGGTTCTGAATAAGATTCATGGCAGCTTTCATTGGCCAAGGCCTGCCCATGAGGCCGTTTGGCCGACATGTCAATCAACCAATCACAGTTTGTTTCATTCATAGTCACATTTTGAGGCTTGGAAATCTCGCCACAATAACGGACCGGTGTGTAAAACTCTTGGACATATTTCAAAGATTCTATGCCACAAACATTAAGTATTTGACATACTTTTGAAAATCCAGTGTTTAGTTGATCCTGATAAGCACTCGCTGTCACCTTTGTAAACACTAGGCTTTCTTCTTTCGTGAGGGGTGTTTGGCGCCATGGTATCTTTGATTCCAGGCGGAACGTTAAAGACCACAACACACACATCTCGTGGAAATCCTGTAGAATTCAACCAATCCAATGATGACTTCAACAATCTTGAAGTTTTTCCACTTTATTGTGTGCCATATGCATCAGACGTTCAGCCAACGGTCCGTGGGCGTGACGTCTGAAGCTGAGATTAAGTCTACAACCAATTAGTTGAACGGTTTTCTTTTTCTTTAATTAATTTGTTGACAGTCTTCTTGTAAAAGTGTAAGCCTTAAAATGCATCCCCTTACCACTTCAGCCGTACACATTCAGGAATCATGCCAATTAAAAAAAAAAAAAAACACATTCTGCTGCGCTCCATCTAGCTGTTTTTGAACACATCTTATGTAAAATAAATGCATCCATTTGGGGTCAAGTGAACATGAAACCAGCCTAATTATTTAGTCGATTAGTCGTTTATTCATCAGGCAACCCACCAACAAGTCAATTTGGAAAATAAGTAGTTTTGCACATCCCTTGAATATAATTTTTTCAGAGTGTCTGCTTATAGTATAGTTAGGCCAGTCATATTTCTTAACTGTTACTGATATGTTTGTTAATTCAAGCTCCCATGAGCCCTTCCTCCAATCCTTCCTGCTGAGAGACCATTTCTCATACTCTCTCATTACTGTACAGAATCATTGATATTCAGAGAGTTCAAAGAAGTGACTGTGAGTCTGCCTTCTAGTTCCCGAAGTTGATTTGATGCTAGTGCGGCACTAAATGAAATTCAATATGTCACCAGGAGTCATTTGTGGCCCATAGCATACAGCATTTAATAGTTTAACCTTTCTTCAACCACTGTTCTAGTGTGTGGAGATGTGTAAGGATGAAGGCTATAGTGAGTTTCTCTCAATGCTTTGTCATAAAAAGCACTTAGTGTGTGATGTATTTGTCAGAAAGGTTGTCCAGAACAAACTCAGCTGTAATATGTAGTAGCACCTGAATGTACAGCTCTATGAGAGAGTATTATTAATATTTATGAATGAAAACATGCCTCTGATTATGACATTGCTTCTGACATGTTTTGTGACTCTTTCAAAGTAAAATGTCCAATGAGTGGCACTAACAGAGAGTTGTCATAACATTGGATTGTTCAAGTAACATAGCATAAAACAAGTCTTTATTAACCAGTGATCTGCGTCTGCAATCATAGTATTGGTGTTTTACCGTTACTGGTGTTCATTTCAGCTGGAAACAGGAGTGAATTGCATGAATAAGTAACAAGTGAAAAGGAAACCTTAAACAAGAGATCTAGTAATATGATCCTAAATTGCACATATTTAGCAACCTGGCCCACACCACAATGTTTCCCTTAGTTCTGTTAGGCTCAGCACTTACGTATATATGACTTTCTCTTTTATAGGCTTGAAGGCAAACCTGTCCATTTAACTATAGTAAACGATTTTTCTGCATGAGGTGCCAGGATAGAATTATATATATATATATATATATATATATATATATATATATATATATATATATATATATATATATATATATATATATATATATATAAAAAAAAAATAAATAAAAAAAAAAAATCACAGCATGACCTTTGTGAATCAAACAGCCACTGTGGAACCTTCACCAAAAAAAAAAAAAAAAAAAAAAAATAGCAAAAAGGATTCACACACATACAGACTGTGGAATTCATGGGAGAACTGCTGCCATTATGTGACTGACATTTTCCTTGAGGCTCTCTCACTCTCAAATTGTTGAGTTCTTTTCATAGACTGGATTTTTATAACTGCCATTTTGAGACATCGAAGATGACTAATCTAACTTGAGAATAAGCAAGGAAGAATTCCTTGTTTTGGCTGCTTTGAGGAATGCTTTTGTACACGATATTGCATTTGGTGTCTTATTGTTTGCTGATATGAAAGCTAGGATATGAATTTCAAATGGTCCATAAAAAAAATGTTATGCATAACAATGTATTGTTAGACATTTGATGTCAACGTGTCCTAAATTTTGATTCAGTTTCCCCCATGAATCTTGAAGAGTGTGGTTGTTGATGGAATTATTTTGACTGAATGATGTGTGATGCATGTAAATGTCAGGTGGTTAAAGAATGTACATCCTCAAACCGGCGTTCTGAAAATGACTCCTGCGGGTAAACATGCGTTCCCCACCCATTATTTTCTTTCATCAAGATGTGACAGTTCCCATCACACTTGAGATATGCTCTCTCACAAAGCAGCTTGCATTAATGAGCACTGACTTCTAGTTGTTTTAGCTACCTTGCATTTTTATGAAACACTTTTTGCTAGAGCATGAACTAGAAATAATACATGGTGTGATTTTGATCTTGGCTTGTAGCCTGGCTTTGCCATATGTCATGACTGTCAGGAGCCACTAATCCTGTCCCGTCTACAACACGAGAAAAAAAGGAAAGAGCAGAAATACCAAATTTAAGCAAATGTCCTGGAAATGTAATGCTAATGTCAACATTTGCAGCAGTTAGCCCCTCTCTGAGCCTTAACCCCTGCCCCCTGCACCAATGTAGGCTAAATCAGTATGCTGGTAACATTTATGGATGAACGCATCTCTTCCTGTGCATATCACAATGATTCTGTTGTCTTTAACCATCGACTAAAGGATCAGGCATTAGCTTGACATACATGCTAGGCATCGAAACAAAACTCTTAGCCTTCTGGGTTTTAAACAGATTTAATTCTAGCCATGCAGATTAAACGACTAGATTTTTCGTCTTGTTGCCATAGTAGAAGACAGACTTTCTCCCAACTAGTTTGCAGTTTTTTGCTATAAACAGATAAGCAGCCTCCCATCCATCCAATTTGTTCACTCTAGAAGGTTCCTCCTGGATTCTCGATGTGCCACGGATGCTTTTCAGACCCACTGGAACTATTGATTGTTAGAAAGAGTTTTGATTAACTGAGATACAAAAATGACAAATCAATAGTAGTGCTTCAGTTCAAAGCAGTTGCTGATATTTGTACCACTTTGATCAAATTTGTACAATCAAATTTAAAATATACCAGTTAGTCTTCAAACAACTGATGATCTGGCAGAATATAGGCTATTATGGAAACTTCAGAATTTTCTTCCAAATATTTAAAAAAGTGGTTCAAGTATTGTACTTAAAAAAATAAAATAAAATAAGATAATGAAAAATAGGGCAGTTTCTGAATAACAATAGCCACACACACACACACACACACACAAAATAAAAAATAAACCTGAATATACTACATGTACTCAATAAATAAACAATACAAATACAATAAATACAAGGCCCATATAAATAAATAAAGTAGATAAACTCCTGTGTCGTGGGATTATAGTGATTCATAAATCCCAGAGGAGTCAAATTTAGAAACACAAAACAAATGCAAACCCCAGAGGATTAACAATCTCATTTTCCAACTGGAATAAAGAGTGGATTGTCTTGCTTCCTTTGATACTTGCTAAATTACTCAATTTATTTCTTTATTTTTTTATTTTTTTTGCTGTACAGTCCGTGTGATGGTGTGCACTGGGGCCTTGGAGCTCTAGTCAGATTCAACCAGGCAGACTTTTGTACTGCTCTTGAAATGGTGGAATGAAAGCCTTATACACGTGTGTCTGGATGTGTGTGTAAAGTTCATTATGTAAAGGTGAAATAGCACTGGGTAAGATTTACAGTTAGTAATGCTCAATTCAGTGAAGGATTGGTTGGGAAAGATACTCCTCAACAGAAGAGACCTGATGATAAGGCGATGTCCTCTGCCTTGCAGCGTTTTGAAGATTATTCTGCTACAAAAGATGTGTGTCATGAATTATGGTGGATTTGACATTGTTAGGACTGCTTATGGTATTGAAGAATAGTGATAATCTCATTCAACAGTCTTTCAAAGCTTTTAAATTACACGAGTAGTTTATTTGTAACTGCAGTCCCTTTATTGAAATTCCCATAGAATAATTATGTGGAGTTGAAGGAGATCTGACCTTTTGGTGCTTCACAACCAGTGGCTGACAGACACACAGTGGAGAGGAGATTGGGGGAGGGGTGTTACATTAACTTTCATTGAACCAAACTGTCACTTTGTTGACATTCAGTGTTGCTTTATTCATAAAATTGCGTACTGCTGAAACAGCTAGATACATTTTTGTGCTACTTACCATTAAGGCCTGGAGCAGAGATCAAGGTCCCATAATGCAACACTCCTATGAATTGATTGTTATGGAAATTCTGTTAAAATATACAGTCATACAGATGTTGCTTACAGTTTTACAAAATATTTTTTATAGCTCCTATAATAATTTTAAAGATGAAACATTAAATAATAATAATAATAATAATAATAATAATTATTATTATTATTATTATAATAATAACAACAAAGGTTTTAATGGCTTTTTGATTTATTTTTGTTTCTGTATTTAATAATTATAAAGCTTGTATAAAGGATTTTAAACTATTACATGTAACTTAAAACTACTTTGCAACTTTTATTAATAACTCTTAAGAAATAATACATTCATTTTAGGTGGCATTTATGTGTCCAGTTTATATAAAAATATAGATACATCACTGTCTTTTATATTGCTGTCATGCCTTTGAGATTTTCCTAAAATGATAAGAAGTGGCAGAAGAGCACATCTCCGCCAGGGCAGCAGAGCCACAGTTTAAAGATCGAATTAATCTTAAGACTTCTAAATAATTGAATGAGAAAAGGTCTATTAGTCATTACTAAAGTGTTTCTTTTCTTTACAGTTTTTTTTATTTATTTTTTTAGAAACAACTAAATTAGTTTTACTTTAAAGTTCAACATTTTTAGTGTACGTTGTTAGTGTATAGCTGAGTTCAATGTGTAAATAACTTTTTCCAAAATAAATAAATAAATTACCTAGATCTTTACGGTATACATTTTTAACACTGATGAGATTTTAAAGATTTTTGTAGATTACTCAAAAGTGTCTTTAACTGAAGAGTAACCCACATATAGACACATACAGATTTGAATTGTCTTGACATTGGTGATGGGTCATTTCCTTAATAGTGGCCCTGACAGACAAGATTTTTCTAAATTGATTTAGGAATATGACTCTTTTACTTGAAGCTGTGCAGTTTCAGGTGTATGAGGATGATGTTATTTAATTATATATATATATATATATATATATATATATATATATATATATATATATATATATATATATATATATATATATATATATATATATATATAGAAAGAGAGAGAGAGAGAGAGAGAGAGAGAGTTTCATTTTCAACAAAGAAAGGTCCTAAGAAGATTGATAACAAGTGTGATTGTGTTCCCCTGACTACATTTTCCTTTGTTTACTCCCTGCTGATCTACAGGTCCAAGGTTCTGTGTTATTATATCACTGCCTTTTCCCATTTTGGATCATTTACACCTAATCTGTGGCTTGAGGCCGTCTCAAATGGGTCCTGCTGGTAGGTAGTTGTCACCAGATGTTTTAAGGAAGACAGAGTATCTTTGTTGAGTCAGCGGTGCATGACAGGGGTGGACTGGTTCGGAGGATTGAGGACAGGCATCTCCTTGTTTTAACCACCTCTCAAGGTCTCTAAGCCGTAGTAAAAGGGGAGCTTGAGAGTCGAATTGCTTGTGTGGAGAGACAGATGCATTCTCTCTAATGCCTTTAGAAATGGTCCAAAAGCAGCTTAATATATATATATATATATATATATATATATATATATATATATATATATATATATATATATATAGTGTTTTTTTTTTTTTCGAGGTCAAAAATTCAGACTCCGCTATTATAGTTTTGTTTGTTAGTTGGTTTGCTTTCTTTTTCCTGGTATTAGGACTTTAAAATGTTTGCTTGGTCTAGAAACAGGCTGTGAAAATGCCATCAGTTTTGTTTTTTTGCAGTCCCTGCCCTCCACAATACCCCTCTCTGTGGAGGGATTAGGAATATAGGTTCAATGTCACAGTCTTCTGTTCAAATGAGTCTATGTCTTCATCATTGATAAGAGGAAATTGGACGCAGTGAAGTGCTCTCTGACAATGCTTTATGTTCCCTGCTTTTGATTTCCCTTTGCTCATGTTGTTTGTCCTCAACCCTCCCTTCCCCTTCGCTTCGTCTTGCTCATCACCTTGACATCTTCTGTGTTTGTTTAACAACCATAGAGACAGTTTCTGTTCTGCTGCCCGCACCCCAGAATGAGATCTGTTCCGTAGCTATGAAATTGTGAGTTTAACATATTGCTTTGTATTTTTGCTATTTTTGATAGCCTCAATCCTCTTGCAAAGTCATTCTGGCTGAGAAAACTGTCTACAATTGTGTGTGTTTGTGTGTGTGTTTGTATACACACATACATACATACAAAATATATTGTGGGATTGGATCATTTTTAACCCAGCCTTACACTATTATATAGTTTTTGACTTAATGTGACAGACATGCCTCCATTGCATTCTCAGTTGTGAGCCGTTCTGTGCCAGAGCAGCTGGGTAATCATTTTCAGTTTCTCTCCTTTTCAGTTGAGCAGACTATTGAAATGGCTCTGAGTTTTAATTTCTCTGTTTACCAATTCACTGAATTAACCTCTCCTCAGAGGAGATGCTTGGCGAAAAGGTATTAAAAATCGGGTGATGTTTATCAATGCACCATTTGCTTTTCAATCATCTTTGAAAAAGTCAAACAATAAAGCTGTCAGTCAAGTCGCTTTGGCAAGGAAGCAGCTTGCAGATGTTAGCAGTAAAGAGAGTGTTTTTGAAAAAATAAACAACCTACATGGAAATTCAGAAGAGGGAATATTATTGAAATATGCCTAGTGATTTTAAATATCAGAGGTTGCGTGATCCAATAAGTTGTCTGGGCTCCTGGACGTGAAATGGCTCCCTATAAACACCCAAGTTAGCCGCAGTAGCATAATAGTCTCATTTCTCACCGTCTCCAGTGTCTCCCTACATAGCATTGATGGGATCCATGACTTTTTTGCCTGCTGTCCCACCAAACCTCAGGAATCCCGAGTGTTTTATTTTCCCTTTGCCTCAAATCAATTCCAGACACCGCAGTTCCCTGCTCCCTGGATCCTCCGGGACAGGGCTTCTGAAAACCCTGACTAGTCCTCTATTTTCCAGGAAATGAAAAGGTTTGGGAATGAGAGGCTTTGGCAGTGCCCCACCATTCACCTCAAAGCTGCTTAAAGAAAAAATATGCAAGCACGTCTTCCACGCTGACAGAGATATTCTGGGCCTTGTGCGTGAGACAAAAGAGAAGACACGGGGCCTTTATTAGTCTTGTACATTTTAATAATGGATTTAGTGTCTTGTGGGTGATTGAAGCTCTGAGTGGATGCAGCTGTCGTTAGTCAGTGTTTTTATAACCTAGTCATTAGTATTCTTGGATATACAGTGAAGCTATGAAGTGCTTACTGGAATTGCATAATAACTGAAGACATAATTAGGATGTTATTGATGTGTAAAGAGGGGAAAAGAAGAAAGGAACAATTATCTTAAATTATTAGAAACCATGTTAAATTACTTTGAAGAAGTCAACTGAGAGGCTATAGAACTCCGGAATCATCATTCATGGCTGACTATTTTAAAAGTCAGTCATGCTTGCGTTTTTCCATAGACCCCAATGACTCCATTTAATACTGTCATGTACGTCTCCTTGAACTGATTATCTGTGAGCTTTTGTTTTCGTTCTCAATTTCCTTAATAATTGCCCAAGTATTATTCTTGTATTGCTTTCAGTTTCAATGCCATCGTCTTAAATATGTGCAGGGCTTGAAATGAATGATATTTCAGCACATTTAAACATCTATTCATGAAAATCAACACAGCTTTAATTGCTGTATTCAATTTTGTTATTATTTAATTTTATTTAGGGCTGTTTTTGGGGGGGGGCATGGCAAGAAAAGCACAGACTGGGTGGGATGATTTACTGATTGTTATTAATACATCCATATTTGTGCTTGCATGAATAGACAGAAGGATGATTTGTTGGCGGAGATGAATAATGAGAAGAAATATCATTACCAGGCATGTGCAAAAGCTGATTCTAGTGGTTAATACTTATAGCTAAAGCTGTAATGAGTTTTGATAGTTTGGTTGAGTGGCTCAAACACACGCCACACCAAATGTAGGCCCACCTGCGTATCTGTACACACCAGTGACTCTTACACTCTAATGAATGTTAGAAGTAGAAGCCGAATACATTCTTAGAGTTTGTTATCAGGACATTCTGCTGTTTCACTTGTCTGACGGAAGTTGATGTTCCATTGGAAACAAATACGCCTCGTAGAGTGGATAATCAAGGTATGCAGGGAATACAAGCACACACTGTTGCCTTTAGGCGTCTAACCTTCATGTTGTTCTAGGTAATATAAGAAGAGTGCTGAGCCTTGTTTGCCCTAGTAAGGTGATACTCACTTCTCTTTTCCAAGGGCACGTGCTGGAGAACAGACAGTGGCGGAGCCTTGGGCTCTTCTGAAATAACATCTTGAGAAAGTGTTAGGGTGTTCATCTCCGTAGTCCGACTTACAAGACTCCACCAGAGAGATCCAAGCAGCTCACTGGTTGTTAATAGCTCTGATTTTCCACTAACATGCAGCGGTGACAGCAACAGAAGCAACAGCAGCATCAACATCTCAAACAGCGGCAAAAACAAAGGCTTTCCCTCACATCCATAACTAAGAACCCTGGCCACAACTGTTCGCATATTCATAATCCAGACCTCTCAGAGGAAGTGCGGGAGGCAGGGAAGGAGAAAGAGGCATGAGCATTAGTCACCTTTTTAGAATACAAATCAGCTCTTTAGCCATGCACTGCAGCGAGCCAGGCTGAGGGATTTTTGTTTGCGAAACACCTCCACCGATTAGTCTCTGTAATTGAACGACAATTAAGAGTCAGGTTTCGCCCTGTGAGCACAACCGCTGACCAGGGGAAGTACTGCTGGGTAATGAGAAACCAAAAAGCTCTTTTCTCCGTGACAGCGTCAGGAAAGGCTTTGATGGCGGAACTTTGAAGTGAATAGATACGCATCTCAATTCCCAGGTCCATCACGAGCACGTGTAGTGTTTAGAGGTTATGACTTCCTGTTACATCGCCGCGTTTTAAAAGCCTTCTCGTTTTCATGCCTCAAACAGCAATTAGTCATTTGAAAGCAATTATTTTTGTTTCTGACTTTTGGCCATGGGATTATGGTAGATAGTACAAAAGGTTTTAGCCTTCATCACACTTTTGTTTAGGGTGAGTCCACCACTGTTATGTGAATGTTTTAATGACACTCAGATCCTTAAAATTGCACGTTGACAGAGCTAAACACGTGAACAGCTTTGCTTATACTAGCACTCTCTATGATGTAGTGGCATTCAGATCGTTGTGTCTTGAGAGTTGGTCTTTAAGTGCCTAAGGAGAATGTGAAGATGAAGGAGCCGAATGAGAGGGGAGCAACCTTCACAGAAGTTCAAAAGTCTCAGTGGCTTTGAAAATACAGAGCTAGAGGGAAACTCACACTGTCTGGGTGAAACAAGTCTACTTAACGATGAAATGTGTAATTGTTTCTATGTTTCTACTAAATTTTCTCTACTCCCAGCTAAATGTCAAGAGGCAACTACAAAGACACAGCACCTTAGCAAGTGTTGCTGGCAGAATAGTCCATTGTCTATTAGGGTCGGCCGATGTCTACACATTTGTCATCGGACGTTGTCTACAGTGAAACATCTGTGTCTACATCGGATGAGAGTGGCGTGGCACAACAAAATACTATAGAACCACTGATCTATAATAGAGATTCATTATATATAGATCAGTCAATAGAACTCAGTATAATCAGGATGGTGTCTACACAAAAATTTCGAATGATTTTCAATGGTCACTTTGTCGCGTCTTTAGTCTTTAGCTGATGTGGCGTGGAACAACACGGAATCGCATCCGGTGTAGACACAGTGTAAAGCCTGTTATACTTTCTGCATGAGCAATCCGGACACGTACACGGACAGCGCGGACATGAACTACTTGTATTTATACTACCGAAAGCGTACGCTGATGGTACGCACCGCAGCAAACATGTGAACAAACAATTGCCCAGAATTATTGCACAACTGGCAGTCTTTATATTGTTTTATTGACAGATTGTACAGGTTTGAGTATCAACAGGCTTCTTCACGCAGCCTGCACATGTGCAATGGTGCTTTTGAAGCCTATGAAAAATAGGAGGCATACAGTCATCTGCTCAGAGCCTCCACACACTCTGTGATGATGATTTTTACGTCACGCCTACCATAGTGGAGCCTAGTGAACTAATATAACACAGCCTTACGGAGAGATGACTGAGAGTGATGGCGAATGATTTGCAGTTCCTCAGACAAACATATAATCTTGTAAAATGTGTACTGCCGCTCCACAGTATAAATAGATTGCGTGCGATCGGGAATATCGAAAGTCATAATGAAACTAAACAGTGATCGTTGGGGGGGGGGTCTTGATTCCAGTGTGATGTGATGTCTATCAGCCATCGTTGATGGACGATGGCATTATCTATCGGCCCAACCCTATTGTCTATATAGTCAATATAATGATGTATGAAGTATAGCTGACACAGAAGTAAATTCAAACAGCTTTCTGTTGGTAAATGTGGCAAATTTATGTGACCAACTACAAATCTGTGTAAGGGAAACTTTTGCCGTCATTCAGAATTCTCAATTGCATGGATTCCCATTGAAATGAAGTCAGACATTTGTACATTGAGCAGTGGTATGAGACTAGGGCAGGACAATCTGTATATCCTTTCATTATTTCCTTATAGTACTGTTAGTGGTGCTATAACCTTTAAGCATTCTTGGTTTTTCGATCAAACCTATAATGTACTAATATGAATGCTGTGATTAATTACATTCAGTGGAGCATATTCTGCAAATGCTTTATTTTGATGGTGCCCCATTGGACATTCTTCTGATTAAGTAACTTTGCAAGTACATGGCAGCATATTCTACTCTCCATAACCCATAACCCTCCATAACCCTAACCATGATGTAAGTTACTCATAGAGCACCTACAAATGTGAACTATCGAAATAAAAAGTAACTACTTATGTGCTGTTGATATGCATTCCCTCAATATACACCAGGGTAGAAGGCACCCAAGTTTCTTCTACACATCTGTAAAAGCTTCAAAGCCAGCAACCAAACCAGCAGGCAGTACTTGAGATTTCTTTTAAACTCTTGAAAATATAGAAAGGGAGAATATTGAGATTATTTGAATGTACAGTCTAACATGGTTTAAAATACCAGCCTTAACAGACCATCAAAAACCAGTGACAGAAACTGGAGTTGGATAGCAAAGCAAAAGGCACTGCTGGATAAGAAACACCATGTAAGTGTATACTTAAAAAAAAAAAAAACAGTGTAGAGGCTAAATGAGTGTGTGAGTGAGTATTCTGTTAGGTTTACGAACAAAAAATGGCATCTGTGCTTGACAGAAAATCACTGTAAAAAAAACAAAAAACAAAATGGTGACATTGTTTCATGTATTACAGGATGGCATAATGGTGCCTGTATTTTTAACAGCTTACAATTCAAAGAATAATGCTAATATATAGTCCACTTGAACTACCAAATTGGCTTTACCTTAAATGTACCAATAACCACCATAATAATATGGGTAGTATAACAAAAACCCACATGCTGAATCAAAGTAATCATGAGTGGCCAAGAAGAAACAATTATTTATATAAAATTTCTGGGAATGACTATTTACAGTTTTGCATTGTTACAGCAACATTTTTATTTATGTCTGTTTTCAAGCAGCTAATTTGCAGTAGTAAACAGAATTGGGTGAACTCTTCTTCCATTAAGCCTAAATGAATGCATCATGTATTGTTACAATTGAGAGGGTGAATTTAAATATGTATCCTTTATTACAAAAATTACAAAAATCTAACTTTTCATTGGAAAATAAGAATTTAAAATGCGAGATAAATTGTATGATTTATTTTTTTTTTTTCATACACATTGGTTCACAATTAATCATTCATCAATACCTTTTGGAGCCTCCTTTTGCCAAGAGAACAGCTCAGAGACTTACAATGCCTGATAAGTTTGGAGAACACCTGACAAGAGATCAGAGACAATTCTTTCATCCAGGATCACTCCAGACTCTTCAGATTCACAGTTCCATGTTAATGCTTCTCCTCTTCAGTTCTCCACACTCATTTGCTATATAGGTTCAGCTCTGTGTTGGTATTAAATTGAATCCATGATGTCATGTATCTAAATAAGATATCCAGGATCTCCGGCAGAAAAATAGGCCCACAACATTGTACACATGGGATACCTTTTTATCCCTGTATGCACAAAACCCATCTTGAGTGTTTGCTGCTTTAAAAATCTGACCATAGAAGCCAGTCGTATCTGACAACTGAATATGCTGGATGCTGTTTTAGGATGAGTTAAGACGGGGTTCTTGAAACCCATGTGCTGATGCAGGTGCTGTTTGAATTTTTTTTTTTTTTTTTTTTTTTTTTTTTTTAGGCTTTCTGACCCCAAAAAGACTCTACTAATCTCTGCAGATCTACAGCTGTGATCCTTGGAGAGTCTTTGGCCACTCAAACTCTCCTTCTCACCATGCATTAGAATGATAGACACACTTCATATCCAGACATATTTGTTTAATCATTTAGATGACTGGAACCTCTTAAATTATTGCCCTGATGGTGGAAATGGGGATTTTTAATGCTTTAGCTCTTTCCTTACGGCCACTTTCTAAATTCATGAAGTTCAAAAAAATATATTCTATCAATTTTACTATATAATACATATGTAACTCCCCTTTCCATAATTGTGAGCTTCATATATATATATATATATATATATATATATATGTGTGTGTGTGTGTGTGTGTGTGTGTGTGTGTGTATGTATATATATATATATATATATATATATATATATATATATATATATATATATATATATATATATATATATACACACATACATTTTGTGGGTCAAATTTTTTTTTTTTTTTTTTTTTATCAAAGGTCATGTCCCATGAATATATTTTGTAAATTTCCTAACATACATGTTTAATTTTTGATTAGTGATATTGCTAAGAACTTAATTTAGACAACTTTAAAGTATTTATAGTTTTAAATGTGATTATTTTGTGTATTTGGTGTAACAGAATATGTTGACATGCTTTAATGTTCAAAAAACACATTATTTTTCAAATAGCGCAGTCTTCTCTGATTGGCCACCTGACCCAATGCATTGTGATTGGCCGAATGATGCAAAAGCCACTTTAGTGTAATATCTAATGTGTACATGTGCACATACTGAAGATACAAATACAATTTTAGAGAGTCATGTGAAAGCAGCAAGTGTAGTTGCTGAAGATCCAAGCATCCAGTAGCATATATCACATATACATGGATATGAATCATCTTTATGGATTTACAACACTTTTACCCTGGTTTGCTTTTGCCTAATCCCACAACAGAGAATGTTACTGAGAGTAAAAAAAAAGAAAAAAAAAAAAAGAAAGAAAGATAGAGGGGGGAAATGAGTGAAAAATGAAGTAGAGCTGACCACACCATTTTCACATTAGTTTGCTCTCAAGCCACCTTTCATTAGATACCAAGTTTGTGGTTGGAGATCCAGAGATTCAGAGTGTGCTTGCAGCTGAATTGCTGTAATTTTCTTCTTTTGTTTAGCGATAGCTACTAAAATTCAGAAACCAACAGGGTAAGTGGCTGTTAACTGAAAATACTGTGCACAGAACAGAATAAATGTCTTTCACTCAGGTCTCAGTCTTCCACAGAAATAGCTTCACTTCTGATTTCAAGTGTTATTCCATAACCCTTCTTCTCCTTCGCTCTCCATTTCCTTTTCTCCTTTTCCTTCCGCTGTGGGAAAATATGATAGGAAATTAGATTCTTCTCAGACTTCTGAATGCTTGCAATGGGCCATGACAGAGCTTCTGGATCTGGTTTGACATGTCTCCTAAGGATTCTGAAATCTATTCATCCACCCATTCATCCGTTTATTTGTTTTATATCTTTATACTAGTTCAGCCAGAGGATCACTTCCAGTGCCTTTCAGATTTTTGCAGTTTCTTCATTTCATCCCAAGGCTCTTGCAGTGGCAACTGAATCTGTAACTCTGATTAAGGTCTTGGCATTTTATAGTCCAGAATTCAATATTTAGTTTAAGGCATGTGTAATATATTCCACTGAATATATCCCACTAAACTAGTAATTATAGGCTTTAAGGAAGGGTGATCATTTGTGGTTCCAAAACATTGAGGCGTTTTCTTCTCTTGTCCTCCATTAGGCGTAACAGTACACGCTAGCAGTTTCTTTGTTGAAGAGACAAACAAATACAGCTGCTCTTAAAATACATTATCTGCCTTTTATTTCCTCCCTCAAATATGTTTTAAGATGCTAGAGCTTGAATCGTTTCAGCAGAGACACACTTTGACGTCCTGCCGATTAAAGGTCATGATAAATAACGATATCCCTTTTACAGATGTTCCAGACATTGCAGGGTTGGTGAATCATTTACCATCTCTGAGTGACTCTACAATTGGTTTGTTATACAAATGTTTCAGTAAAAACAAGAATAGCTCTGGGGTTAGAACATTTACTGTAATTTCTCAATGTTTTTATAAATCATCAAGTGGTTTGGTTTTTGAGACAAAGAGCATGTACCCCTAATGACTACAAAAACGCTGAGTACTATTCTGAGAAGAATGGTGTGGGTTGCATGACGGGGTCTTCAACCTTTTTTTTTTTTTTTAGATCCCTTGGTGGAGAGAGGGACTATGGCCAATAACAGCATGCATATATTGCCATATAAATGTATTTTCATACTCTGTTATGCTTATTGTACATTGCAAAGCCATTGAAATCATATCTGTCAAATGTACAGTCATATTCTTGTAATTTTCTAAATGTTAATGAGTGAAAGACAATGAATGTTTAGCATAACATGGACCTCTTAATTTCAATTTCACTGAATAGCATGCTTTTGGGTATGCATATATTAATTTTGTTTTTACAAAAAGCTTGTTTGAGATCAAACAGTAATGTGCAGACTCCATTCAGAGCCACCACAGACCCCAACGAGGTCACACATCTCCTGATAGTTTGAAACATGATAGTTTTAACTGAAATTAAGAGACAGAATACTTTTACTGAAAGGTGAGACACAATTATCAAGTGTTTCTGAATACAGTATTCAATTCCGTACATCTCAACTTCAAACAAGGATATTTTTTGTACTTTTTTTATTTATTTAAGAAATGTATATTTTTTAAAGGACATATTAAACTGATCACAAGTAATAATAAACAAAATTCAGCTGTGCCATCATGGGAATAAATTAAATACTACTACTACAACTAATAAAAATGATTAAAAAAAGAAGTTATTTTAATTTGCAAAGTTATTTTACAATATTATAATTTTTTTTTTTCTTTTTTTTTTTCTTTTTTTTTTTTATCAAATAAATGCAGCCTTTGTGAGAATAAGATACTTATGTAATAAATAAGTATAATAATAATAAAATATATATTGTTCAGTGTAAATGCTCTGGATTCCTAGTGCTTGTAAGGAGCACTCTTGAGAGGAAGAGTTTAGATGCTCTACAACCATAGAATTGTTTTGAGAACTGATCAGTATCAGCCGATACTGATACCGATACAGATCCAATACAAACTTTTTTTTGTCAATATAGAATTTCTATACCTGTGTGTTGATCTGATTATCACTTCTTTATGTGTAAAACACGATCTACTATTCTATTATATTCAATCTGCTATATTACAATTTCATTTGAAAGAAAAATAAAAAAAAAATGAAAAGCAAATATATATTCATAATCTATGACATAAATAATATTATAAACTAGGTTAGTGGATAATTCAGCAGCAAAAGATATGGGAGCACAGTCATTTTATAAAATCTAAACTTTTATCAAAAACATTATTTAGTGGGGAATAAATAAATGTGTTGAACAAAATCTGGTAAAATGTCACCCATTGCTATTTGTATTGCAATTCATTTGTATTGATGAATGAAATAACTGTGATTGGTTGTTTGACATGTTGGTCAAACAGCCTCAAATACGGTTCCTGGCCAATGAAAGCTGCCATGAATTCCAGATCTTCATTCTGAAGGTCTGGCTATGCAAGACTAACCTAATTCTGACATTTTGGTGGCTGGTCAATAATGAAAGGAAGGGGTAGAATGTCTTCTTTCTCTTGCTCCGATGCCAATTTACAGAGAAGAGCGAAGCAATATAATGTGATCAGGGCCTGACAGTATGGAGGTCTGCCTCAGTTAGGGCACCCACTTTCCTAGTTCTCTGCTGGTTGCACTTTATTTTGGGAAATATTTACGGGCTTTGCAGACTGGCAATTGGTTAGGATTTGTTTTCTGTCTTGCTTATCCACCCCTCTGGTGCCTTTCACACTCTAACAGACCCCTCCTCCATATGTGTGTAAAGTGAGGATTTGACTTACTATGATTAGGGTAAGGATGGCGGAGCATGTGTGTGTGCGTGGGTGCAGCGGCCCACCGTAGCTGTTGTCAGAGCTAAAGGTTGTTAGCGGCTCAGTGGATGAGAAAATACCCAGCAGGCTGCACTCCCATACCACATCCGCCTACACCCAGACAGAGAGCGATGGACGGACTTTATGGGATTTCACCCAACACCTCAAGTGGTTAATTACTGGATGTATAACATGACATGTGTTTACACACAATAAAGATCTGGAAAAGTATGGTATTGACAGTTGTTAAAGAGCAGGTATTGTGTGACTTTTATATTAGGAATTTGATGAGATGTATATTCATTAATATTATTTAATATTAATAGTTGAGGTAATTGTATTATACACCTCTGTGGTCAGTAAGATTTGAAATGCTTTCGAAAGATTTTTTATGCTCACCCAGACTGCATTTATTTCTATTAAAATTATTAAAATATATTTTAAAATGCAATTTATTTCCATCATGACAAAGCTTAAAATTCAGCAGCCATTACTGGTGATTTGAGGCTCAAGAAACGTTCTTATTATTTATGTCTGCTTAATATTATTTTTTTTTTTTTAACCATGACATGTTTTTCAGGATTGTTATATATATATATATTTCAAATACATGCAGTTTATATATATATATATATATATAAACTGCATGTATTTGAAATAGAAATATTTTACAAGTTATATTGTAAGCTTAATAATTTTCACTAAAAGTTGAATAGAAATACATACAATTTCACAATGTATTTGTCTTTGACTTGTCCCGCTTTTGCTTTAATGAGATCTGCACTCAAGCTGCACGAACTCCCCAGGTGTGTTTGTAAAACCTGATGATCAAGGTTTCCAGCTTGATTTGAGCCAAAGAACATCTTGTGCTTCAGTGGAAACAAGAACATATGACTTTTCTAAGAACAGCAAGAACATCTGAAAAGGATTTCACCTGATCAATGACACAAATTCTCTTTGTGACCTAGTAATAGTGCAGAACGTTTTGCCTCAAAGTTTCATTAAATGTTTTATTATCCTGACATTTTCAGTGTACTGTTTAGGCTTTGTGTAGACAGTTTAGACCTGTGTACCCCTACTTATTCTTTCTCATATGACTAATGGCTTTTTCTCCATTTTTGTTTCAGAATCGGAGCAGAAGAACGAGTGGAAAAGCATGACTTTGTGATGGATCTCAGAAGTCAAGTCCAGTGAGGTCTCCTTCTGTCCCCCTCGACCCCTTTAGAGACCACACCTTCCAGTGGACCCCATTTCAAGGATTCTCTCTGGATTTTGATACGCACAGGAGGAAGGCCCAGAGGAAGTGGACAGTGTGGGCAGGATGTGGGAGGGACTGAGACAGCAGGTGTTCTTCTTGTGTTTGGGGGCCGCACTATGGAGCGCTGTAGCAGCAGCGACATACAGGGTCTCAGGGCCACGGGAGCGTGGCCACCGCCGCCATCTCTCTTTACACAGACACAGGGAGAGAGGCAAAGAAGGCCAGGTGCTTCACCGCTCCAAACGGGGCTGGGTCTGGAACCAGTTCTTTGTAATTGAGGAGTACACAGGCCCCGATCCCGTCTTAGTAGGTCGGGTAAGTAGAAACAAGGAACATCTACGTCCATCTCATGTCGTCCTACTCCTCGTTCTCCATCTCCCTCCCTCTCTTTTTTTTCTCTTAAGGTTATGTTGTGAATGAAAGTCATTGGGGTTTTCATTCCAGACAGAGTCCTTGCAATATCCTCCATTTGTTCCACAAAGGCAATCAGTGGCCCACTTGATTAAAGGTTATAAATTGGATTTCCTTTTTAATAACAGTGCAGTCCCCGATGGTTCTTGCATAAGGGAAATGGACGATTTATGGGCCTGTCGGATAGTTACATAGCAAACCCGCAGCACTTTGGCCTTTAAACTCCCACCTGAACCCAAGTAGAGGTTTAGACTTATTGAGTGGGCATATTCTGTGTCAGGAGTTTAATTTCATTTTAACCTGCATAATCAACATCCCTTGATTCGCATCAGCTCTATACAGTTTATGTGTGTGCAACATATAAACAGTCATACATTACAAAAATGAGGTTTGTTCTCATTTTCGAATGAAACTAATGTAGACTTGCATTCACTAGAGGAATGTTTCCCTGTTGAATTCACCTTCACTACAGTCAGCCGTCAGGGTGGATATTACTGTAAGATACCAGTGTGTTAATGTGATACTCTAGAGGAGATGCTATCGCTGAAAACCAGCCAAAAAGCTTTTCTACTTCAAGGCAGCGTTCTTGTTTGACCTGCCCGCTGTTGATGGAAACCTCTCACTCGCATGCCCTTTCTCTTCTTCCAGCTTCATTCGGATGTAGATTCAGGAGATGGGAACATTAAATACATCCTTTCAGGGGAGGGAGCAGGCACTATTTTTGTCATTGATGACAAAACGGGCAACATTCATGCCACAAAGACACTGGACAGAGAAGAGCAGGCCCAGTACACCCTGACCGCCCAGGCAGTGGCTCGAGACACCAACAAACCCCTCGAACCTCCCTCAGAATTCATTGTCAAGGTGCAGGACATCAACGACAATCCGCCGGAGTTCCTTCACGCCCCTTACTATGCACGAGTGGCTGAGATGTCCAATGTTGGTGAGTGCGAGCCTCTGGAAAAGCGTATTTGTCAGCTTCTTTCTCTTTCTCTGTGAGCCCACACCTGACAGCTTGTTCCTCATGCATTATTCAAAAGAGCTGAAATCTGACTCAGAAAGTGAGTCGGTGCTCTTGTTGCAACTCTTGTTTTGCGACTGCTGGCTTGTCTGGGTGTGTGTGTGCATGCATTTGTTTGTGTGCATGTATTTGTTTTTACTGCATTTTCACTGTGCAATACATCATCAGTAATGCTCTCCTGTCACAGGGTAACGATCTGTTACCCCCAAATGCTCACCTAATACTACTGGGAACTTCCAAAGGCTAGTTTTGCCCAGGTCAATTCCTTATATTTTTAGACAAGTTGGTAAACATGCTAGGTAAATTGATTTGAGTGTGTAAACTGAATTAGATTTCATGGAAATGAGCCCTGCTGAATGCAAAACATTGCATGCACAAACCAGAGGCAACGGTTTGTATCGTCTAGCTTTAGACTCTAAAATATTCATGTTGCCTTAAAAAAAAAAAAGGTTATTCAAGATCAACTTTATAACCTGAGAAATATCCAAGTTGCTAGTGTCTCTCTTATATCTGTTGTGAATTCCGGTGAGAGGTGTATCTTAGACTGTGAGATCTGTGCAATACCCAAAAGCTATCCCTATCGTGGTTGATGTGTGCTGTACTTTCTCTTCAGGTACTTCAGTGATAAAGGTCACAGCTACAGACGCAGATGATCCTACATACGGCAACAGCGCCAGGCTGGTCTACAGCATCCTGCAGGGCCAGCCTTATTTTTCTGTGGAGCCACAAACAGGTACAGTCATCAGTAATGATATTTTCACTGGTTCGATGTTAGTTCTGTGGAGCCAGCCATGCATTCCGATATGCATCATGAGCAATTTCAAATCATGTTTGGCTTCTATTCATTTGTCACGGTATGAGAAGTGGGAATGAAGAGGGTAGTCCTTTCATGCTTTGCAAGAGCACCTTGCGTTCTCTGAGCTAAATGAACCCGTGGTCACATTAGTACAGTGTCCCGGTGGCAGTGGAATCCCCTACAGCAGTCAGAGGAGATGGAGCAGATGCTGCTAATAAACTGAAGCTCTGTGTTTTGCTCGATCCTATTCAGTGCTGCTCATCTGTGTCGTACTAACAAAACCATCCTATAACTATTAATAGTGCATTTGTGGTAAATGCTTCAAGGACCTCAAGAATGAGCAAAATAGCCACATATTTTCCTGGTCTGAAAGCTGATGTGAAGAGTATAGTGCCAGCTGAAAGCTAGAATTTAATTTGACAGCACTATCCTGAAGTGTAGGACCAAGGCCAGTTGCCCTACTGGATAAAAGCTGTCTGTCTATGACACGTGCATGGTAGGATGTGTAGAAGATGGTACATTATGGCCTAAGAGCAGTATGCATTTATTATAGTTTGTAAATGTACTTATGTAAATAGTAACATATATAGAGTAGAAATTGAAGATTAAAATTATCCAGTATTAAAGACAATACATTTTGCTAAGTAAGCTCGCACAATATATGTAACATATATTTAATAAGGAGTCATTGATTTGAAATACTAAATCAGTTATTCTATGCAAATGCATGCATTTGACAGATAAGTTGAATGAATAATGACAGTCAAATCAAATAAAAGAATACAGTTGTACAACTGAATTTAACTTGTAATTTAACAGATTGTTGTAATAGCAATAATGTTTACATTTCGACTAATTGAGTTAGCCCATAGGTCATAATGAGCAATGGAAATGGAAATCAATTCTAACTGTTCAGATGGAATAAATCTCATAAAAGTTGATGAAACGTCAAGTCAATTAATAAGAGCTTAAGCGTTCAAGAAATCAATGACTGGATGGTCAATTGTTTTCGGCTGCATCTTATGTTTTATGTGTTTTATGTGTCTATAGGAATCATTCGAACTGCTCTCCCCAACATGGACAGGGAGGCCAGGCAAGAATACGATGTTGTAATCCAGGCCAAGGACATGGGTGGACACATGGGTGGTCTGTCAGGAACCACTCAGGTTAAAATCACCCTGACTGATGTCAATGACAATCCTCCAAAGTTCGCTCAGGGTGAGAGAATTTATTCTTCCAGCTGTGAATGTTCCCTTCTTTCTATGTATTTCTCTCTTCCCTTATCTCCATCTCTCTTCCATCCATCATTTTTTGTCCCCCTCTATCCTTGTCAGATTTTATTATAGTCACTGTGACCATGCCTTGCTCTTTGGCTGGCTACACACAACATTACTCTGACCTCTGCTATGCATGCACCAAGGGAGGAGAGTTTTCTTTTAGCCAATGGACAGCTCTTTCTTCTCCACTCTTCAATCCTCAAACCACATATCAACATTGACAAGCCCTCAGGGACCAAGTCAGAATCTGCTAATATGAGCTACAGATGTTAACATGAAAATATCACAACTTAATTATTCAATTGTTCTTTAAACATTTAGCACGAGCACGATGACATCAAGTTTCTCGAGCATGAAAGGCTGGATGAAATATTTACTGTGTTGTTGTATACAGATGAGTGCAGGAACGGGCTAGTGTGAGTTAGTGCTCACGTGTTTCCAGTGTGACATCAAACTGCACACTAAGCACATCGATTTTATCTGTCTTTTGTTAAAGAAATCGTCCCTATAAATCTCCACCGAGCTTTTGCTTTTTTGTGCACTCGGAGCCTCAGGCTCAATAGCAAAGGGCCTTCAAGCTTTTCCCTGACTTAAGCAGAATGCGGCATAGTCCCAGCGCTCCGGCTCCTACACGAGCCCCGTTTTTGGTGTTGGTAGAAACTGTGATTCATGGACCAAAATAAACTGTACATTGCAAGGTTATTGCCCACAATGAGTAGCTTAGGCAAGCATATCCTTAAATCCAGCTTGATAGTTTTGAGCCGACTGCATGATGGAACATTTCAGGAGCAAGCTAGATTTTTTCATGTGGACACCAGTTTGGCTCAGAGCACAGGTGAGAATGTAAGCTTCAGATTTTTTTATGTGGCTCTGCTCACGCCGAAAATTGCAGCTTTTAGGCTCGATATCGATTCCCAGAGTTGTTTGCCCTGTCCAAAACGGACTTTGACACGCGTCAAACTTAGCCCCCCCCAAAAAAAAAGTGTAGATGAAAATTCTCCTTTTCTTTTTTGGTCTGTCGAAGGTCTGATTGAAAAAGCAGACCTCTTTGCACGCCCTGGCCTTTCTCCGCGAGGACTTCCTCCCCATGTGGGAGTTATTTTTGTAGAGGCAGCTGAAGCCTTTGGCTCTCAGCAGACAGGGAGTGGAGCCATATGGTCCTTCTGCGAGCTCCAGCCTCAGGCAGGTGTCTGTTATAGTATTCATACACCCACCCACATACCCATACAGGCTCACTCGAGCCCACAAATATAAATTTCACACATGCGCTCCTGATCTCACCAGCTAAGAGCTCACAGGTGTCAGGCAGCTAGCTGAAGGTAGCACCGGCATCATGTAGCGAACCGGCTTTCCATTCCCGAGTGGGGAGTGTGATCATGATTTTTCTTGCCTGTGACTCAGAGATATTATAAACCATATTACCCGCCCACCCCCTTTTTGTTTTTTTCTTGAGAGCTCCCGGGACTCATTACTCTTCTTCACAGGTGTTTACGCCATGGCGGTTTCAGAGGACAAGGTTCCTGGCGAGGAGGTGGGTCGACTGAAGGCCAAAGACCCCGATCTGGCAGAGAACGGACTGGTGGATTATCGAATCTTAGAGGGAGACGGCATGAACCTTTTCGAGATCACCAAGGACTCGGAGACCCAGGAGGCAGTCATCAAACTAAAGAAGGTGAAGTGTGTGAGAGTGCCAAATATGTATGTGTGAATGCAACTTCTAGTTACATATGCGCAATTGTCAAAAGGGGAGGGGTGTTTCGAATATTGAATTTCTCTGTCCACCTCTTAGTATCTTGATTTCTCTTTTTGAGGAATTGTTTGCATTTTAGCTTATTTGCTTGGTCATTTGTGTTCCTATTTGCATGGACGCTCAAATATGCAGTCTAAGTGCAAGACTGCTGGGCAGTTGGGGTGATTTTTCACCGTTTTCACTCTGTAATTGCAGTGACATTGCCCATCCCTTTCCTATTATATCTGAGATGAGCATTGACTTTCATGGCTGATTCTCTCTGTCCATGTGAGGGAAGCTCATCTGGGCCGTGCTGCCCGGGTTATTCCTCCCCTGCTCTGAGGGCCTGGATTATGCAGACAATTACACAGCCATTCGAGTTAGGCTGCTGCCCATCCGTACCCCCACCTTCCGTGGCCGAGAGAAAACTCACATTGCACCGAGAAGCCTTCTAGCCACTAACCAGCTTTAGCCTGAGAGCCAAAGAGACCCAGTCTGCAGCCATAACACTGCCACCTGCTGGTGATACTTTACCCTTCACCCCCACAGCTCAAGATGTCAAATGATCATCCGCAGAATGATTATTAGAAAGGAAGCATACTGCAGAAAAGAAAACGTAAGAATTATTGCTGCTTGAGCTGTGTAATCCGGTGAAGCATCAGCATATTGTGAATGCTGTTTGTGTAAAGGAGGTGTGTATGATGCAGGAAACGATTGAAGGGGGATTTTGTCAGCCTCGTTTCTTTTTTTTTCGTTCTTTTTTTTTTTTATGCTGTGGCCACAGCAGTGCTTTTTCAGCCGAGAAGGTTATAAGGAGGGGATGAATCATGCAGAATGGTGAGAGAACAGACAATACGGCATGCCAACAACAATCAGCTTGACGCAATACTGCTTCACTCAATAACACAATGCCTCGCTGATACACCTCTTGGGAAATCATCACCTTTTGCTCTTCAAAGCATGTTGAAAATTAAAGTCGAAATTACTGACGGAATTGCCAGGGTTTTAATCAAGTATTCTGTTTCAACTGCAGGCAGGCGACGCAGGCTGAATATTAAGAGGAGACGTAGCATTATTGTGAATATTATCTGCTCCTGATTAGGTTGGAGTCGGGAGTTATTAGGTGCCAAATAAAGGATTGTTGTAGGAGAGAGAGAGAGGGGGACTGCTGTTGTCAGGATAAACAGAATAGTTTTCGACTTGCTGGAGGAAACAGCTGGGTCATACTTGATTCCAGCGTCGGCAGCTCCATTAAAAAGATCCAAAGAAAATAAAAGCAAGAAAAACAACTTTCAACCAATCAACACACAACTACCTGGCATGTGTAGGTGTGAGTGTGTGTTTGAGTTGAAATGTACCCTTTATGTGTAATTCTCACTTGGTAATTTGTGACCGAGAGGTGTGACGGGTGAGACAGGCTAATCAGAAAACAGTCGGATGTGTGAAAACTGGTAATGCAGGAGGACACGAGCGGACCCAATGACTGGCCGCTTGAGCACCATTTTCTTTCCTTTTTTTCATTATTTGCTTGCGCCTAAATTTCATGAGAATTGTGCCTTTTGAGAATTGTAAAGAATTGGATTCTGTAACTGAATGATGTCTGCATATTCGAATGCTTTCTCATTTCAGCTTCTTTGTAGATTTGGTCTCCTTCCAAAATGTATAACAACAGTGCCCTCTAGTCTGCTTCTTTTACACTTTTCCCACATTATTATTATTATTATTTTTTTTTTATTATTATTTTAGATGTATTCCAGTGTTTATTTTTCTGTTTCATTTCAGTTGATTTATTGGTAATCTATTTTTTTTTTCTTTTTTTTAATTTTTTTCGCTCAGACTCATTTATTTATTTTATTCACCTTTGGTTCTCCATGCAGTCCAGAAACAATTTACAAAAGGGGTCATTGTCATATTAAAACATGTTGAGTGATTTCTGAAAGTAACCATATTTTTTTTTTTTTTTCCTATTGACAGCTTCCATCAAATTGAATAACTAATTAGTTTTCTGACCTCTTGTTTTCAGACTGTGGACTTTGAGACCAAGCGATCATACACACTGAAGGTAGAAGCCTCCAACCCACACGTGGACTCCCGTTTCATTGCCTGGGGTCCATACAGAGATACTACCATTGTGAAAATTTCAGTAGAAGATGCAGACGAGCCCCCGACATTCATGGCTCCCGGCTATAACTTTGAGGTGGAGGAAAACGCCCCAGCAGGCACTCTGGTCGGCCGCGTGCATGCCAAAGACACCGACATCATGAACAACCCAATCAGGTACCAAACCACTTCCCGTAAAAAGAATCAGATTACTTTTGCTTTGGCGATTTTTTTTTTTTTTTTTTTTTTTGTCTGATGACAGTCATTAAAATGTTCAGGGAAATTTGATTTATTAGATATGATTCAAAGAGAGCCTGAGAAAGAAATTATTCATAATTTATTTTTTATTTTTTTTTATTTTTTAATATATCATCCCAGATATATGATCCCACGCTACACGGACTTGGAAGAGTTTTTCATCATTAATCCTGAAGACGGCATTATTAAGACCACAAGGCCTTTAGATCGGGAAACACAAGCTTGGCACAACATCTCCGTCAGCGCTACAGAGATTGGTAGGTCACTCATCTCTTTCTTTGGGCTTTTAAATAACAGAGTAGCCTTGCATGTTGTATTTTTTTCCCTCACCGAGCTCTTCAGCTCTCTCTGCACCCTGCTCTTATGTGGTTGTAGTGTCGCCAGGCCTCCTGCACGATTTCAGAAGAGACAACCACAGATTACCTTGTCAACCTTCAAATGATAGCCTCAGTTCAGTGATCAGTGCGTAACTGGCCTTAAAATGTTATATATTTATTTTTGTGTGTATGTGATTTCCTTGAGGGGCAGTCAGTGTTTGTTTCTGGTTGTAGCTAAAGTTTCTGTGTGATAAATGTGACACAGAAAAATGTCTGTGATTATTTCAACCATCAAAAAGTCACATCTAAAGACTGCATCAAAAATATCCTTTGGTTATGTGGAACACTGCTTGTGTCTGGAAGCAAAAAATCAAGGCATTCAGTAAACCTGATCATTTCAGATTGGACTCCGGGCTTTTTCAGGGCTGCTTTTACCATTCTGGTTGTGTCTTGTCACTCACATCCTTCCACTAAGGGCTACCTAATTTTTTTTTTTTTAATTATTATTATTTTTATTTTTTACAGCACACTGTATTAATGATAAATCTAAGTCTCTTTTTAAATGCTGTTGTTGTCCCAGGTGGCCATCACCAAGATGCAAAAGTACGAGTCAATATCAAAGTCAAAGATGTGAATGACAATGCTCCAGAATTCGCAGCTCAAAATGAAGTGCTTGTCTGTGAGAATGCCAGCCCTGGAAAGGTAAGTCAACCAAGGTTTTTATTTATTTTATTTATTTTTAATACTTATCGAGGATGATTCTATGATTTTTTCAACTGGTGGGCACAAGAGGGGCCACAGTTACTGCAAAGGGGCCGATCTTATTTTGTGCATTTGGTCACACTATATGTTAAGGTCCGATTCTAGGACTAGGAAACTAGTTAAAAGTAAAAACTTATTAAATATACATTTCTAATAATAATATGCAAATGCATTATAATATGTATAAATGACTGCAATTCTATTGATTCTATATGGTTTTTAACATTATTTTTTAAAGATTAATCACATACATTGTATGATTTGATTCGCCATTTTGCTTGCAATTTCAGTTGTGTGTCATCAGAAAAATAAAAACACCAAACAAACAAAAGACACATACACACACACACACAATTTTTTTTTTAGGAAAACCTTGCTTGTGTTTGTACATTCAGCCTCAGAGCATTGTTATTAGCATTATCTTGGTTTAGGAGCTAACATTGAACATAGTCTGTCTTAACACTGAAAGACAGCATGGAAATCGAGCACTGCAACTCGCTAGTAAAAAACCCAAAAAACACCGGCTCCTATTTGCACTAAAAAAAGTTTCAATAGTGATAGATGATGTTTACACTAAGAGAAAATAACATATTTGTAAACTATAGTGCAAATAGCAGCATCTTTTTTATGTGATATGCTTTTTAAACTAAATGCAAATAGCTATTTACACTATATTAAAACTATATTTATACTACTTATTGCAAAAAGTGGCAATATATGCACCTCAGTATTGTAGTGCATTATAAAACAGTTACAATAATAACTTTTTGTGAAAATTTTAATTTTAATTCAAAATTGTATTGAATGGATGCCACCAAATACATGTATTTGGAATACAAAATACTATTTTGTATTTTGTGTTTAAATACATTTAATCTTATTATTTTAGTAGTTTCAATCCATAAATCCATCAAATACTTTTTTGCCAATCAACCTTTTTATTAGACCGCTGATTTCCTATATCAACAAGTATACAAAAATACTAAAAACAAAACAAAAAAATCACTAAGATTAAAGGTATTTAAATACAAATTACATTAGACTTTTTTCAAAGGTATTTAAAATACAAAATAGTATTTCAAATACATAAGCCCATCCCTGCAGGAAATAATCTAATGAGGAGCGTGATACCTTATGTATTTTGAAAATACTAAATTACTCAGATTAAATTATTAAATGTAAAATACATTCGATTTTTTTCGAAGATATTTAAATACAAAATAGTATTTTGTATTTTAAATACATGTATACAAATACATGTAATTTTGACTAGCTCACACGTTAGTGTAATTAGCTCGCTATCCTCAGTCCTGGTTGTTGAGAAGATTTGCAAAATTGTTAATTATTCAAATGCAAGCTGAAAGATATGATTTTATGTTAATTATTTTTTTTGAGTGACGGACACATAAAAGGTTAGGCCAATCAGTTTTTGGGGGGCCAGTGCCCCCACAGCCCCTCCCCTGTCTATGCCACTGGCACTTGTTAAATAATTATCAACACTTTACAGTAAGGTTCATTAATATTTCTTAACGTGAATGAAACTTATACATATATAAGTATTGTAATGGGTTTATGTTATCAGTGCATATGTACATAAACTGCTATTCAGAATCTGGGATAAGTAAGAATTTATTAATTACTTTAATCCAGCAAAGGTGCATCAAAAGTTACAATAAAGCTGTCTACAATATTACCAGATATTGCTATTTCAAATAAATGTTGTTCTTTTGAACTTTCTATTCATCAAATAATCCAGAAGAAAAATTTTCTTGGAAACTTATTATCACTTAGTTACCTTAATTGTCACTTAATTGATTCCTGTGTCTGAGAAATGTTTGACTTTAAATAAGCACAAGAAACTGTTAATGAATTAGCTATTTCTTAAAAGATCACAACCGTCACAACTTCCATCAAATCATCATCATATTGATGTCTAAATTTAATCAATGCAATGTTCACTTTCCATTTTTTGGGCAGTTGCAAGTTTGAATGAGTAACAGAAAAAAAGAGAGAAAGAGAGAAAAAGAGATGAAAGAGGAATACATTTATTTAGAGGCATGGCCTGGTGATCTTAACCAGTTTAATATGACCTGATTTGAACTCTCTGCTCCACAGCTCATTGAGACAGTTAGTGCTACGGATAAGGATGAAATGGCCCACCGCCAGCACTTCCACTTCAGACTGGCCCCTGAGGTCGCTAACAACCACAGTTTCTCCGTCAAGGACAACAGAGGTGTGTGACACACAAAACACTCCGTAATAGAATCATTTGCACCGAAGAACTGCTTATTTCAAGCCAAGGAAACTGCCTAAGGGAACGCGGCCAATTGAAAACAAAATATTTTAGTCTCTTTCCAAACCAAATGAGTTTATCCATGTGTAGGAGTGAGTGTCTGCAGTGTTGATAATTAGGTCATGATGAGGTGGGCAAACTCAAATCAGCCTTCTCTCTTATTAATTATGGAGGCGTCACTCTCGTTTGAGCTTCTCCATCTGTGGATTCGAAACGTGGGTGAGGCCCAGCTGGTAGGCAGCCCTGTTTCTATCTGTTTCTCAAGCATCCTGCTTGGTGTGAACCAGAAAACCTTCAGCAACATACTTTAGTCCAATAGTCTTTCCTCAAACAGGTAGATACAGGTCTGAAGACCATGTAGGAGAGCCCCACCTACTGTAATGTGAGAGTAAATCAATGGAAAACAAGAAGCCTCAATTTAGAGGCAATTGAAGAGCCTCTCTAAAGAGTGTCGTTGTGACTGGGTGCTGATTTTGATGCTTGTATATGAACTTATTATGTGGTGGCTCTTGGTATATTACAAGCCGAAATATGTATGCTTCAAAGAAACTGTGAAACCGTGTTTACTTTGCTTACAAGGAGCTTTGGTGTTATTTTAGAATGCTTAGTGTGACTGTTAATATAATGATAGTAGTCTAACATATGCCAACAAACTAATCTATGTTCTACCTATGGAGCTGTTGAATTTTTTTCTTGTAAAACCTGGAAAATAATCAGCATTTCAAAGCCATCAGATCAGAAATGTTTGATTGTTTTTTTTTTGTTTTTGTTTTTTACTTCAGATTTTCCCATTTCGTTTACATAAATAACAACCAGCCATACCTTAAATAGTTTTTCATTGCTACATAAGCACTAAAACTCAAGGTTGTGGGTTCACATGTGCTTAAAGAATCAGACAACTGTAGCTCCATGTAACATAACCATATTTTACCATGGACCTATTTTACTCGAAAATCGAAAACCTTTTCTATTCTAAACACCCGAAGGGACCCCATGGCAAAATAGCTTTCCAGCTTGGCTTACAAATTGACATCATTGACTGAGCTGCTGTTTTCCATTGGCTTATTTCTGATTGTGCTGTATTTCTCTTTGACCACCAATAGATTGGAAATATCATGAAATCCAATAAAGGCATCTGTAGCTGATTCCAGTAACTCCACAATAATTGTTGCCTGACTGAGTAAACCATGTTAATAGTTTTTTTAAAGGGTGAATGTTTACCATCACAGTTCTGTTTAGGCTTTTTTCTTGGTTAATAGAGCGGACTGATGTGAACAATGAAGTTGACGGAGTGAAAGAGAGAGAGAAATGAGTGTCTTTCCCATTTGGTCTGCTTTAATGAGAAAGGAGATGAGCACTTTTTAGCAGGCCATTTCAAAAGCCAACAATATTAGGGAGAGAGATTAGGCTACTAAGATTGACTGGCTTTATCAGGATCCGGAGACTTTCAAATGGATACAGTTTTCAACAGCTTTGCCCACCCATTTATCTGAAGCGCCATTATGCACAACTCTCCACACAGAGGCTCTGACAGCGCTCCTCTTATAAGACATACGTAATGAAGGCCTTCTGATTATGAACTCTATATATTAAGTGTATGGAATATTATGTGTTTAGTAATATTTAATTTAAAAATGCATCAGATCTGGTTATGAGCTTCAAGGTTTTCAGAGTGCCAACTGAATTTAATAGCAGGGATTATTTATCATCCAGCAATTTCATTATTTATTTGAATTATCAATTATAATATGCTGATTGGGTGCTCAAGAAACATCTATTATTATCAGTGTTAAAAACTGTTGTGCTTCTTAGTTATTTTATGAAAACCAAGATTTCTTCAGGATTATTGGAAGTGTATCATGTGATCATGGCCAACCCACTCATGCTCCCCCGCTCATGCTCATGGTCCCCCAAAAGCACAACATCATGAACAAGGACCCAGAGAAGCTCTTTCGGGTTCAAATGTTGCAAATCCAGGCTTCACACAGCCCATGGTAATCTCACTGACAGAATATGAATTATAATGGATGACGTTATATTGATTGATCCTGTCCATGGTGTCAGGCTATATGAGCGTTGTAGCCAAATCATTAGTGGCCTTCCCTGACAGAGTCACTGAAGGTTGAAGAAAGTGGTGCCAGTGGGAGTGAAAATGACTAAACCCCAGGCCCCTAAATGAACTCACTCCATCTACGCCTTCAGCGTGACCTTGCGCTGAGTCAAAATGCGCTGGCACTGATCCATCTCTCCCAGTTGCAAATAAAACCAATACCGCTCCCTCCACTCTAACTATGATTACACTTCCAAAAGCTGATAAATGTTCTCAATATTAAACATGAATTTAATATTGGTTGATTCACACCTCATTGACTCTCACCGGTGGCTGTGGGTAGTTCTCATGGCACCTGAACTCCAGGGAATGGAAAACTTTCCCGTAATTCTATTCAGCACATTAACCACTCTGTTGTGTTTTTACTAAAATCCTCATCAGCTGAAGTAAACATTCCATCAATGTTCCTCTGTTGTTTCCACAGATAGCACCGCTAGCATCATTGTGATCCGGAAGGGCTTCAGCAGAATGACCCAGGATGTGTATCACCTTCCCATTGAGATCAATGACAATGGTGTACCCCCGATGAGCAGCACCAATACTCTTATAATCCGTGTGTGCAGCTGCGACAGCAAAGACACCATCCTCTCCTGCAATGTCGAACCTTTCATCCTCTCTGCAGGGCTCAGCACCGGAGCTCTGATTGCCATCTTGGCCTGTATTGTTATTCTACTAGGTAAGCCTAATTATATTTGTATATGAATATACAAGCAAAGCAACCATGTGTAAATGATAGAGGTCCTGGTTGGTTGCTTCAAACATGTCATAGGAACCTGATGCATGTCGATATTTGCAAATTATTTATAGAACAGGTGCTCTACAGAGAATGTCCCAAGGTTACGAATGTAACCCTAGTTCCTCGAAGGAACGAGACGCTGCGTCGAATGCTTTGGGGGAACGCCTTTGACAAGACCGACACAGAGCTGCCCTGTGGAGAAAATCTGACCAATTGCTTGTTTGCTATGGTCCTCCTAAAAAGGGTTTTCCTGCCTCTAAGCAGACCCTAAATTGTTGGATAGTCGAGGCTATCAACGTATCCTATGAGTCCTCTTGTTTTCCCACTCCTTTGGGAGTCAAGGCTCACTCTAAGGCCTTCTCAGCAGGTGTGTCCCTCTTGGACATCTGCAACGCTGTGGGATGGTCCTCGCCCTCTACATTTGTCAGATTCTACAGGCTAAATATGCGAGCTGCTCCTGGCTCTTCTGTTCTCTCGCCTTAGCTGTGCTCTTCGGATACACACTAGGCAGGGGTTTGGAAGTCTGGCAGCGTGGGCACATCATTCCCCAAAGCGTTCGACGCAGCTCAAGTTCCTGAAGAGGAAAATCCCAAGGTTACAAATGTAACCCTAGTTCCTCGAAGGAACGAAATGCTGCGTCGTATCGCCATACTACCGGCACCCCAATAATGTTCAAATGATTGAATTAAATACATGCATAAATGCTTTGACTGTATAAAATGAACATAGAAGATCACATGAATAGATTATATTTATGTTGGAATTTAGGTTGAAGAGTTGTTACTGTATGTTTCGATAAAAAAAGTAAAAAATAAATAATAATAATAATAATAGGATCAATTTTTGAACAGACAGCAACATATACATATTTGGGAAACCATACAAATTTAGTAACCTTACGAGGGATTTCTAATTTTGTCTAATGTGTAAAGCTTGTCAAGTCATATGGAAGAGCTGTAATATAACAGTTCATCATTTCCCAAAATATATTAGCTGTCTCAAAACTTCTCAAAGAGCCGTATTAAAACATTGCGTTTAATGGGAACACTTTATCTTCACAGTCAAATCTTTCCAGCAACTACATTTAAGAAAACAGTTTCTGATGTGATTACTTGTAGGGAAGCAGCATAGCGATTCCAACATAAGTGACAGATGCTATTAGCATTGGCTTAACATTTGTTTTCATGTCTACAGCGATCGTGGTGCTGTTTGTGGCCCTGCGACGCCAGAAAAAGGAGCCTTTGATCGTATTTGAGGAGGAAGACATTCGGGAGAACATCATCACCTATGATGACGAGGGAGGTGGCGAGGAGGACACAGAGGCATTTGACATCGCCACCTTACAGAATCCAGACGGTGCCAACGGCTTCCTGCCCCGTAAGGACATCAAGCCCGAGCTTCAATATCCGATGTGCACTAGGCCCATTGGCAACAGTGTAGACGTGGATGATTTCATCAAAACGCGGATTTCTGACGCGGATAATGACCCCACAGCACCCCCGTATGACTCCATTCAGATCTACGGTTATGAAGGTAGAGGCTCTGTCGCCGGCTCTCTGAGTTCCTTGGAGTCGGTGACCACAGATTCAGACCTGGACTACGACTACCTTCAAAGCTGGGGGCCGCGCTTCAAGAAACTTGCCGATCTTTACGGCACCAAAGACTCGGCTGATGACAACTCTTAACATTTGCTCAAATAAGTCCTTTTTCATCTCCTTCCACCCAGCCCTCATCCACTAACTGTGTGTTTTGTGAAGTTTACTATAAGTATTCCATGAGTTTTTAACTTTATAGTAAACTTTAGTTTTTTTGTAAGTATACGCGCAGTATACTATATGCTGGGAGTGTCATTGGTATATTCACAATGTGCTGTGGGGGAGTCAGAAGTTTAGATATTATTATTATTATTATTATTATTATTATTATTATTATTATTATTATTATTATTATTATTATTATATTTTTTTTCCAAAAACAACAACAAAAAAGATTAAAGACACATCTGTGGTGGACGTGTCACTGTAGTGTGTATGAAATAAGGAAACGTGGCAAAGTTGTTTAAGAACTGAAGAACATTACGTTTCACTTTTGATGTTTGTAGGTTCTTACAGGTTTGAGGTTATGGATGTGGATCACAGAGAGTCATGGATTTGCTGATACTGTGAACGAGCTCACGAAGAAATAAAAACAAAAACAGTTGCCTTATTAATAATCTGGAGTGAACGTCAGCAAATTAAGTCTTCTGTAACTTCTGTAGCGCCTCCATATTGTCTTTGGAGATATTGTCCAAACAGGTCCTTTTATTTATTTTATTTTGTTTTGTTTATATATATATATATATATATATATATATATATATATATATATATATATATACACACACACATTTGGAAGCAGATGGATCCCGCAAAAAAATGGTGTTTCTGTCATCTAGAATAAAAGGAAAAGAAAAAAAGCCCAGTTCCATCTACGAACAAACACAAAGAAAGACCTGTGATCTCAAAAATCGCCTTAAATAATGGACACTCTTGCAACGCAGTGCTTTTTTTCTTTTTTTTTTTTTGTAACTTGAAAGCTATATCCTAAAGCAAGCTAAAGTCCTTATAACGTATGTACAGTACAATGTGCAAAATATGTCTCTTGAGGATCAATCTTACACCGAACAGGTTATGTAAATCTTTCTTTTTTTTCCTTTCTTTATATATATATATATATATATATATATATATATATATATATAATTGTATTATGACCGTTATTGTTATTATTTTTTTATTTTTTTCTTCTGTTTTCTTAATTTCTCATTCTCTTTAATGGCTTATGTTATCCTCCTTGGTGAGAAATTAGCAGTCTGTCTTGTTGCAGTGAGAAATGGCTAATTTCTATGTCGATTGTATGGTAACTATTTGTACAATTTTAAAAGTTCTTATTTTAGTATACATACAAAAATATCAGTATTTCAACATGTAAGGAAAATATTACAGCATCACACTTATATTTTATCAACATTGTACTGTTGCTTTATTATGTGCTTCAATCTAAGAAGCAAAAACTTTGAAATAAATGCTTTTTTTATTAAAATGATCAATGGCGGTAAGGTATTTGTGGGAACACTATGTATCAGTGCTTTGCACAACGTAATAGCAATAGCACAACTCATGACAGAAACACAAAGGTTGAATATGAATGCAGTGCAGTGCATGAGTTGCATTAGCACTTGCAGAGACATGCAGAGCTTTTCACCGGCCGCTTCTGTGCTTTCCAGTGGTAGGTCTCTCCCTTGTCTCCCAGCAGAGAGGCTTGCATTCTTTCCTCTCCCAGGGTGCCGCACACTGAAAGGTCAATGTGCACTTTGTTAAAAAAAAAAGAAGAAAGAAGTCTTACATAAAACCGAACTTCAGCCCACCTGAACGAGATTGGACATTTCCCTGAAGGGCCTTGAAAATAAACAGATGAGCTCTGCTGCAGGCTCTTCTCGCCCATGCAGGGAGACTACATTAGCTGTAACTTTGAATGAAGTGAAGCACAGGAAAAATCCTCTGATGACAAACCCTTCCCTTTGGAACCATAGCCCTTTGCTATCCTTCATGGAATCCTGCTGGGTGTCCTTAACAAGCAGCTAAAATGCATGCCCTTTAAAAATAGTGGTTTGGGTTTATTCCACTGGTGTTATTGTCAGAGAGGATATGGCTGAGTAGGAAAAATTATCACTCTTCATGAGTTTTCTTGTCATGTATCTAGACGTGTTCTGTCGGAGACACACTAGCATTGGGTGGCATTCGCTTGTTAGCTGATTACTGATTTTGAACCAGTGGTCTACAGATGCATGCCAATCGCAATCGCCAGATTTCAACAAACACGGCTGATCGTTTTGGAATGTGGTTTACTATTCCTGAAAAATGTTCTGTGTGGATTGTATAAAATTTAGTATGAAACTTTTTATTGAGTCAAATTGAGTGCAACAGCCAAATTCCCACTCCGATGAGGCATGGCAAATGATTGAACCTAATGTTGATTTCCTTTCAAAACACTGTAATATATTGTAATAGTCTAATATTTTAACAGTTTTAAAAGTTCTTATTTTAGTATATATAGAGAAAATATTATATATATATATATATATATATATATATATATATATATATATATATATATATATATATATATATATATATATAGTTTTTATATACTGTATACAATCAACAACTTTAATTAGATAATTTTAGATTTCTCTCATTAAAGGGGTCATATGATGTTGCTAAAATAACATTATGTGTTGTATATGGTGTACTGAAATGTGCTTTTGTGGTTTAAGGTTCAGAAAACACCTTATTTTCCACATACTGTCAATTATTTTTTTCTCCTCTATGCCCCGCCTTTCTGAAACGCATATTTTCTTTACAAAGCTAATCGGTCTGAAAAGCAAGGTGTGCTCTGATTGGCCAGCTATCTAGTGCATTGTGATTGACCGAATGCCTCAAGCGTGTGACAGAAAAGTTACGCCCTTCACCATACTGTGATGGCATGTCCTGGTCAGAATACTGGTGACAAGGACAGGACAAAAACAATAAAACGCATAAGCTGTTGCATCCAGTGGGGACATAATTAATGATTGTAATGACTTGTACTGTCTTTTTATGCATTGAGTTGTGTAAACATAAAACCATTTCTGCAGCGGCTGCCTGTGGCTAGAGTGAGGAACGGCAATGGTCCACTGAGTGAATTTGATGTATTTTCTCAACAACGAGCACGGATCAGCTTTAGGCATTATAAAGTGGATATCATTCTCTTTCAGAAGGCCAAACAAAGTAGTTTCGCTCTCAAAATTAAGCACAATGCGTATCCACGATGGTGATAACAGCAATAATTAAAGGTGCACCTTCTTTCTTTGTATGAACATTTGGGCGGCATTATGCAAATCTTCCCCCACAGTGACAGACATGTGGGGGCGTGTTAAAATGAGCTGTTTTAGGCGGCATGGAGTAGTCTTAACTTTTATAAAGATTATCTCTTTGCAATTGTGACTTTAATCTTTGCAACTTTACAGATATTCTTTATGCAGCGATAGCTTTTAACACTCCAAAGAGAAAGAAAAAAATTGAAATCACATTATACGACACCTTTAAAGCTGTTAAGAACACAGTCTTTTACCTTTGTCTTTTTGTCAGATTTTCAATAATATTTTGCTTCAAATTTTACTTTGTACTGTTGCTCACCTTGTAGCTGGTTGCTTGGTTAATGTCTTATAGCCTTTTTCAAAATCCCTATGGGGAAAATAAATGGATAAAATACTTCTGGAACCAACAACGCTGAGAAAAGGGGGTTGCACTCTTGATAAACAGAGAATGCACACGAGGTAACTTTTGCATTTACACACAAATGACTGTGAGTAGTTTATTTATTTATTTTTTTTTTTTATTATTATCACGTGTCCTTTTTTTTTTTTTTTTTTTTTGATGAATGAAGATCAATATAAATAGGCCTTTTTTTATCTTCTGGTTAACCGGTTCTCTCAACCAAACCCACATGTTATTAGTCTGAATGTTCTGGTCATTATCCTGCCACGCTATGGGACCTCTGGGTCCTACTAACAGGGCTTGGGTGATTCCTATAACCTCTGTCTCTCCTCAGTGTCTAGGGAGTGGATAGGGAGGGGCAGATTGCAGCTCTAACTCGTATCTCAAGGATCTATACCAAAAGTGTCAGATTCTTCCCAGGGAACAATGAATCAATAGTTCCTTCCTGACACTGGGCGCTGAAAGCATTAAGCGTGGTTGGGTGCACTGCGATGTATCTGGGATAGAGAACAGGGTGAAGGAAGCTGATTCAGACCTACACAAAAAAAAAAAGAAAAGAAAGTCCTAGAAACCAAGAAAATCCTATACAAATCTTTGCATATGACAGTATCAAGCACAACATAGGGGTAAACTCTCTGTGTAAAAGTCAGAAACACTGTAGGTAATCAGATAAAAACAACAATGCAATGCATACTTACCAAAATCAATTCCAGTGTCAATAAGGGTTCAAGATCAAAATAATTTTGTAAGGGGGTCACATTGTCTCATAGCAGCTGTGTATCTGTATTCTATAGCTAAGGGGCAGTTTGCAAAAAAAAAAAATAAAAAAATTCTATAAACATTTGTGTATGTGGGTGTTTGGGTGTGAAGCATATAGCACCTCCACTTTATCTTCTTTATAGTGCTTAGCAGTGCTAAAGTGAGCAAATATTAGCCAATTAGTAGTATTATTACATACACATTTTATAATAATTACAATTTATATATATTTTTTTTATGAATTATAATTATTAAATATATGTATATGTTACTAAAATAATAAAATAATATTTACAGTGCACATATATTTTATTATGTATTACAATCAAGATTTATTACATTAGCAGCAGTAAGCCATTATTCCCTTTGTGTTGTCTTTAAGCACTAAGCCCTCAATTAAGGATTGTAACTGCTCTGACTGATTTTGTCTTGTTTGCTTTATAGGATTGGTTTCAACAGGAATACAAGAAGATTTGCTGTTGTTTGACTGTTACAAGCTGATTGTTAAGCTTGTAAGCCTAAAATACAGAGAGACTATTAAAGCAAAGTCATTGGGCTCAAATGTTTGTGAAGAAAGAAAGAAAGAAAAAAAGAAAAGGACGACTGGAGAACATCTCGTGTTTGACCTTGAATGGAAGTTAGAAGAACTAAAGGCTTCTGGAATTTTCCATGATGACTTTTGTGCAGATAACATGTTGAAAAGAAAAAAAGGTGTAGAAAACAAAAAAACAAAAAAGTTCAAACATGTTATATGATTTATGGTGTGTCATAGGAAACTAGCAATAGCTTAGCTTCCATAACTCACTGCAAGATCCTTGCAAAGCTTCAGGGCCGTATTGCTTTTCTTCTCTGTTACCCTCACCCACAGGGATGCATGGATACATTTTTCTTTGTGCCCCAACAACTTTGCACAGTTTTTGTTGTTCTTCACAAAATAAACACAGAACACCTGGGACAGTCATACAGGACCAACATTTACCTCAAAGCATGGTAAACACGATAAGTAAAACAACAACAGCAGCAGCAACCACTGTGAGTTATCCAAACTAATACCAAGGCAAACTGCAGTAAGTGAAGTTACCTGTTGTCTGCCTTTGTATCCTGTGGTAAATGATGGCTGAAATCGCCAATTTGCCTTTTTTTTTTATTTTCTGAATCCCACATGTTAACTGAATACAGACCAAAGATTACCTGTTAGATTTACCCAAAATGAATTATATTTTATGTTTAACCACTAAAGAGACATCAGAGCCAGCGGCACATATCAGAAGGTCTAACCGAGCTGAAGCTGCTCTCGGAGGATACACGATCACTGAGCTCCCGCTGATCGTGTGGAGCTCACCGTCTCAGAAAACGGCAAAACACATTTTTTAAATAGGGGCTGCCTTTATTAAAAAACAATAAAAATAAAAAAAATTGAGTTTTAAACAACTACATTCTCGCCTGAAATACTTTTACATTTCATGACATATTAACAGTAATATTTTGAAAATGATCCGAATAAATGGTGGTTGAAATCACAGTGCTGTGTGAACTCAACCAATCAGCATGTTTAGCGCCCAAGTCCCGCCCCCGAATGTTCTGGAACTTCAAAAAGGTACTTCCTCGGCAGCAGGGCATTTTTTTACCCAGAACTTTACTTAGTTCCTGCTTCCAGCGGTGGAAACACACCGAGTACCGGCCCGAAGTCTCAAGTTCCTGGATAAAGTTCCTGCGGTGGAAATGCGGCTATTGTTAGGAAAAGCTAAAATTGTGTGGATTTCAACTACTTGGTCTGTAATTAATTACTTTTTAAATAAAATGAGCAAAACTCTTTGTGGTGAAAGGAGCATTGTGATAAGATGATCTTGAAGCTTAATACGGAGTAATTTTAACATTCACAACATCCAAACACCAATAAAACTATTTAAGTTATTAAAAACATGTAGCTAGAAACACAAAAAGAAAGCTGGATGAACAATTATTATTATTATTATTTTTTAGTTTGTAGATACTGCACTTTGCTTTTGCAATAGTGATTTAGTTGTATAGAGTCATACAAAGTCAGAGTGCAGTATCTGCTTTTTAGTGGTCAAAGGTCACGGTTTCCATCTGTAAAAAAAAAAAAAAAATCATGCTAAAAAGTCTTTAAATTAATGCATTGCCACTAATTTCCCCACAACATGTTTGACTGGCTGATGTTACATCTTTAAATGTATTTTTCTCAGTTTCAGTGTTTGCGTAGTTACTGCACTTTGCCTTTGTACTGTAGGTCAGTATATGTCAGATAGGAATTAGAAACACTAACAAAACACTACCGCAACATACTATAGTTCTCTGATAATAACATATTTTGAGTTTTATTTTAAACGTATTCATTGGTACACCGATGGTAGTATGTTGGAGTACTACATTTTGATGTAACCTGAATTCGGTCATCTTCCTTTGATTGATTATACTTTATTCTCTCCATGAATATAGCCTTAGAAGCTGGTATGGTGTTTACAAGAAAAGTAGTCATGCCACAGTACATTTTTTTGTAAGGAAAACAACATCTATAGTGATGTATAAACTATACGATCCCTAATTGCTGCTTAATAATGACCTTTTTGTAGCTTTCCACTGTGTTCCAGTCCTTTAGTATGAATGTTCTAACATTCTTTGTGTGCTCATATCAGAACAGGTAGTGTCACGTGTGACAACAGCCATTATAACATGGGAGTTAGCATATTTAGGCCAGCGTATTCTGGATTGGGGAAAAGCTTCTGAGAATTATTTCTGGACTCACAGAGGACCAGCAGTGTGAAAACAATTAAGATTTTTTTTTTCTTTTTTTTTTCTTTTTTTACTTTAATTAACATTTTAGTTAATATAATTGTCTCCAAGGAGTTAATCACTAGAGGTGTGGCTAATTAAAACATATATCCTTCAAACTCTTAATAAGAAGGCACAATGATGCATAATGATGTGATAGATGTAATCTGGCTTGTCTATTCCACAATCAGCACTTCTGGAAATGTTCTGAATTGTCAAATGGGTTGTCAAGATCCCTTGTCAACCCCTTCACAAGACATAACCTAATATGCGATATCAGGGACTGAATGATCAGTGAAAAAATATAATAATCAAGTAGGCTATATAATATAAGGTAGCCAATACAAGCTGGATTGTCATTTATATCTAATTATGCAAATTATTAAACTAATTATATTTGCATAAAAAAAAAAAAAACGCCAAGATGCTCATAAATTCTAAATATACACATTAAAAAAAATGTATGTGCAAAACTGAGTTAAATAAATTTTATTCTCCTAAAACACAATGGCATCAAACCACACCCAAGGACCGATGAGGTCAAAGCCGACTGTAGTGCCACTTTCATTCCCCTTCAGTCACAAATTACCACTTATGCTTCAATAATCATGCAATGTTGAGATGTGTGTTTATGTGTGTGCATGTGATACTGATGTACTTATGAGAATGTAAGAGCTCTGATTGTTCTACTTGACAACAAACATTATCTGCAGTCCCCAGTCAAATGTTTCATCACAATAGAATAAAACATTATGTAGGATGATGCAGTGAGCACAAACACTGATTTTAATTTGATACACAAAAAGACTCAATATGTTTTGAATGTGTTGTAATCTAAATCAGCTCAGTTTTTATCCATTAGCATATTGCAATAAAACATTAGATTTATTCAATTATTCATATTTGTTTAAGCTAAGTCTGCTTGTGGGCTCAGGGGAGATGGTTGGTGCCAGCATGATGAGTGTGCATTTGGGTCTGAGAATCGCATCAGAGAGCCAAGGTAGGGGACAGATTGTCTTTACTTGTGCCCGGCTGTCATGGCAATGACAAGTCATTACTAAACTGGCTTCACAATCGAATCCCTGGGCACCAGCAACTGATGCACCTCAGATGTTTATCCAGCAAAGCCTAAATCTGCAACTTGATTACAATGCCCACCAAATAACAATCTTTTCATGTAATGACTGCTATCTTTGTATTTCTAATAAGGCTTTCTTGCCCAAAAAAAAAAAAAAAAAAAAAAAAACTTTTATATAAAGCAAAATTAAAATCTTAAACATCTTAGTGAAGTACTGTATACAGTATGTAAGGTGTCCATTGTGAACCTTTTTTTAATTTTAATTTTAATTTTTCGTTCACGTTGAATGATATTATGAATTATGAATTAGTATATTTATATTTATATTATTATAAATATTGAAATCAGTTGCGGTGTGTAATATTTTTGTGATTACTTTTTCCCAGAAATCTTTAATGGATAGAAAGTTCAGAACAACAGTATTTTTTTTTTATTTTCTTTTTTTATTGATGTAAAATATTTTACTGAACCCACACTTGCAGTGTAATACTATTTAGTGATAACCGTAATGTATTTACACATACAGTCATGGCCAAAACTATTGGCACCCTTGGAAAATATGATCAAAAAAGGCTGTGAAAATTAATCTGCATTGTTAATCCTTTTGATTTTTAATTTGAAAAATTCACAAAAATGTATCCTTTCATTGGATAATAAGATTTTAAAACGGAGGGGAAATATCATTATGAAATGAATGTTTATTTTTTTCTCAAATACTCGTTGGACACAATTTTTGGTACCCCTAGAAATTCTTATGAGTAAAATATCTCTGAAGTATATTCCCATTCATATTCACAATGTTGAGCACTCCAGCATGATTATAAACATGAAATAATCCAGCTCTGGCTTCCTGTTTCACAGAAATATAAAGACGAAGGAAAACAAAGCCCAAATCCCCTTAATCATCAATCACAACGAGAAAAACCAAAGAATATATTTCTGATGTGCAGCTAAAGATAATTGAGCTTCACAAATTGGTGAAGTGGCTTTAAGAAAAGAGCTAGAGCAGTGAAAATTCCCATTTCCACCATCAGGGCAATCATTAAAGGGTTAGTTCACCCAAAAATGAAAATTATGTCATTAATAACTCACCCTTATGCTGTTCCAAACAGGAAGACCTCCTTTTATCTTCTGAACACAGTTTATGATTTTTTGAAGCGGTGTGTACGGTATACTGTCCATGTCCAGAAAGGTAAGAAAAACATCATCAAAGTAGTCCATGTGACATCAGAGGGTCCGTTGGAATTTTTTGAAGCATCAAAAATACATTTTGGTCCATAAATAGCAAGCAAGACGACATTATTCAGCATTGTCTTGTCTTCCGTGTCTGTTGTGAGAGAGAGTTCTAATCAAAGCAGTCTGGATATCCGGTTCGCGAACGAATCATTCAGTTCACCAAATCGAACTGAATCGTTTTAAACGATTCGCATCTCTAATACGCATTAATCCACAAATGACTTAAGCTGTTCACTTTTTTAATGTGGCTGACACTCCCTCTGAGTTCAAACAAACCAATATCCCGGAGTAATGCATGCACTCAAACAGTACACTGACTGAACTGATGTGAAGAGAGAACTGAAGATGAACACAGAGTCGAGCCAGATAACGAACAATAGACTGACTCGTTCACGTTTTTGCCATTTTTGGATTAAAATGTATTTTCGATGCTTCAAAAAATTCCAACGGACCCTCTGATGTCACATGGACTACTTTGATGATGTTTTTCTTACCTTTCTGGACATGGACAGTATACCGTACACACAGCTTCAATGGAGGGACTGAGAGCTCTCAGACTAAATCTAAAATATCTTAAACTGTGTTCCGAAGATAAAAGGAGGTCTTACATGTTTGGAACAGCATAAGGGTGAGTTATTAATGACATAATTTTCATTTTTGGGTGAACCAACCCTTTAAGAATTTCCAACCAACAGAAAATATTACGAAACTGCCTGGAAGAGTATGTGTGTCTATATCGTCCTAATGCACTGTGAGGAGGTAAGTTTGAGTGGCTAAAGACTCTCCAAGGGTCACAGCTGGAGAATTGTAGAAAATAGTTGAGTATCTGGTTCAGAAAACCTTTAAACAATTGTCAAACAGAACCTACATCAACACATTTTGTTTGGGAGGGTTCTCCTAGCGCATTTAAAAACAAACTCCAGCATATTCAGTTATCAGCCATGACTGGAACATTAAATGGGAATGGCTTCTATGATCAGATGAAACAAAAAAAAGAGCTTTTTAGCAGCAAACACTCAAGATGGGTTTGGTGAACACAGAGGAAAAAAGGACACCATGTGGACAATGAAATATACAGCTGTATCTTTGATGTTGTGGGCCTATATTTCTGCTGGAAGTCCCGGACATCTTGTTTAGATGCATGGCATCTTTGATTCTTTCAAATACCAACAGATAGAACATAAAAAAGTGACTGACTCTGTTAGAGATCTTATAATGGGCCATGTTTGTATCTTCCAACCGTACAATAAGCCAAACACAAACCTCAAAAACAACACAGAAAGGGGTCACTGGGCACATAACCATGCTTCTGCTATGGCCATTCCAGTGACTGGAATGGAAGAGTGAACTGAAGAGGAGAAGCATCCCATCTCCATGCAACATGGAGATGGGAATCTAAAGGGTCTGGAGTGATTCTGGATGAAGGAATGGTCTCTGATCTCTTGTCTGGTGTTCTCTAACGTCATCAGTCATTATAGGAGAAAATTTTGACCTGTTAAACTGGCAAATGGAGGTTTCAAAAAGTATTGAATAAAAGGTTTAATTGTGGCCAATGTGTATTAGAGAAAAACATTTATTTCATGACATTTCCCCCCATTTTAAATTCTTACTATCCAATGAAAGGATACATTTTTGTGATTTTTTTTTTTTTTTTTATTAAAATACCAAAAGGATTAAGAATGCAGATTAATTTTCACATCCCTTTTTGATCATATTATTTACCAAGGGTGCCAATATTTTTGGCCATAACTCTATATAAATATGACTCATAACAGACAGTGAAATAGATCATGAATGTCCAATCTAGACCTGTTATAGCAATGGCAAAAGCAGTTTTATTTTTGTGGAGTAAAGAGACACTCATACACTGAATGCAATTGAGTAATATCTACAGTTTAGAAGTGCTGCAGCTGACCTTCTCAGCAAATCAAGCAATTCCCTGTTTAATCAGATGTGTTCCCCATGTAAACTCAAGATTAGACCACGTCCTTCATGAACATATAAGATAAGCAAATGGTCATTTTTCTCTCTCTCTCTCTCTCTCTCTCTCTCTCTCTCTCTCTCTCTCTCTCTAAGGATTGTGGGTAGTGGCGAGTGTGTTTGCAGCAGAGCACGTTGTTTTCCTGTTGTTCCCTGTTGGCGGTGTTCCCTGTTGTTTTTTTTTTTTTTCTATTCCATTTGTCTTAAATTATAAACTGTTTTTGTAGTAAAATTGTCAGTTTAACTTCGGAGTGCTGACTGCGGTCAGTGCGGGTTTGCGCGCAGGTATGGAACTAGGAGGTGATTTTTCCCGTTTGACGCTCGATCGTGGCTGTAAGTGCACGCCGGATGACAGGTTGGTGGTTTAAATATTAAATCTGCCTCAAGGATGAACAGAGCACCCGTGATATGCTTATGCTTATAAACGTGCAATATCCTTATATTTATTTGTTAACCCTCCATCCTAGAACATTCCTGCATCTCACTAAATCCTATTCCATTATCATTTATAGCACAATTGTTTATACACTTATTTATTTGCCAATTTGTAAATCTCTCTCTTTTTTTTTTTTTTTTTTCTTCTGTGTGTTGTTATCTCTGTGTACTGGAAGCTTATGTCACTAAAACAAATTCCTTGTATGCGTAAGCATACTTGGCAATAAAGCTCTTTCTGATTCTGATTCTGATATTTCTCTAAAAAGTTTCAATGGTCAATGAACTGTTAGAGAAAGGACTTGTTGTAAACAATACGTTTTTACCGGTACTACCTCTGTCAAATCCTTCTTAAGAAAGTTGTACTTTCAAACGTACCACCGTTCATAAAAGTCAAGTGTGATATTCTTGCAAAAAAACACACACAGATGTTTTTAACCAGGTTGAATGGCTTTTCTTAGACATGGTTCCAGTGTAAGTGCTGGAGTAGCTGTTGTCATATCGGAAAGTGTTCAGGGTAATGCTTCCAATATGATATAAATTATTCCTGGAAGAATGCAGCAGGTGGATATTACTTTGCAAGGTCTGTCTTTTTCATTCATTAATGTATTTGATCCTAATTTTGGGTATGAAAGAGGTTTATTTTTTAAGAAATTACAGGACGCAATGATTAGTATTCCTTGTGATACTGCAATTTCTGACCATTTCTATTTCTCTGTTATAGTTACAACATCAAGAAATACCTTCAAATTGTATTGGCATTTTAATAACGCTCTGTTGCGAGATCGTAAGTTTTTACATCTATTTGATTTATTTGGAGAGCTTGGAGAGAGAGAAAGACAGAGTTTAAATCCCTAAGTCAGTGGTGGGACATTGGGAAAATCAATATTCAGTCTTTTTGCAGAGAGTATGTAAAAAATAATACGAAAGAAATTCAGAAGAAAATTGAAGAGTTGGAACAAGGAATTATGAGATTGAATAGCTCCGTGAGTGAAAGCGGTGGAACAAGTGTGGATTTGCTTGAACAGTATAATTTTCTCCTGAAAAATTTGCATGAAGAAAGAGATCAAGGAAAAATAGTAAAAAAAAAATTTACTCAGCTTAACAACATGGGTTATTCAACATAATTATTTTTTGCTTTAGAGAAAAAGGTTTGAGACAAGAATTCAATCAGTCATCTCAAATTATCTAATGGAAGAGAGACAACAGATAAGAGGGAAATTACTTCACAATTTTGACGTTTTATGAAGAACTGTATAGTGTTGAACCTTGTGATTCCGAAGTGACAGATTTCTTTCTTACTGGAACACCAAAATTGAAGGAAGATGAGAAGACGCTATTAGAAAAGCCACTTTCACTTGAAGAGTTGAGCAAGGCTGCTAAACACAGTCTGTGGGACGATCTCCAGGACGGGATGGACTGACTTCCGAGTTTTACAAGGCTTTGTGGTAATTGATTGGACCAGATCTGCACTCCATGTTTCTTGAATGTGAAAAATCAAGACTTCTTCTTCTCAGTTGCAGAAGAGTAATAATTACGTTATTATATACTGAATTTGCCTGTGTTTGAGGGTGGTCAGGATCTCATTGATCTAACAGCTAAATGGAGAGCTATGAGATTACAGTCAGCTCAAAAACTGCTGTATAACACTGATCCACAACCATGGATAATGAATGGGTTAGCTGTATTACGAGCAGTTAGTAAAATGGGACTTGATAGACATTTATTCCTTATTTCTAATGATGCAATCAAAGGTTTGGGTATACATGGATTCTACCAGTCTGTATTAAGAGCATGAAGTATTTTTAAAATGGAAAGAGATAATCATTTTGGTCTTGAAGAACCACTTTTTCATAACTCATGGCTATGTCATCCATCTAACTTGCCAATTATTGAAATTAACACTTTTATTTCATCTGGGGTTTTAAAAGTGCCAGATTTAGTTGACACGGAACATAGTACATGGATTCCTGTACAATAAATAACTAAACAAATGGATAAGAAGTCAGAAAGGATAGTGAAGAATGTTTTAAGCAAGCTAAAAATCATCATTTCCTATAACATTTAACAAGTTTCTTGAAGATTATTTTGTTAATGGTTCAAATCAAAGTTTTTTTTTTTTTTTTTTCTGAATTATTTGTAACACCATATAATTGACAGGATAATGGATATATGAGACAACTTCTTTCCTTAAAATAACTTCAACATATGTCTTTTTCAGAAAGCAGTAGGCGACTTTTGTAGCCTGTAAGTCAAGATTTTTTGAACAACTTAAAAATAAGACAGATACAAAATAGAGTTGTGTATCTGTCCCTGATGTTCAATTACCTTCATGGCATTTGTTTTATAAAAGTCCGTTCACAAAATGATCAGGGGATTTACAGTGGCCTATCTTGCACTGTGCATTAGCAACAAAAACATTTTTGTTCCAGTGCAACTTTAGTACATCTTCAGTTTGTACATTTTATTATGTATCGGCAGGGCCGGCGCTCCGCACACGCACATCACACACTGCGTGCAGGGCACCAAGTGCTTGGGGGGGCACCAAAAATTCTGGGTCGTGAAAAAATCATCACAATAGGCTACTAGTATAAATAACAAATAAAGTATTTCTAAAAGCATGATAATATGGTGATAATATGGTGATCATCTCTGTGCCAGTCTCCCTCTGGTGCCCCTCCTTCCCCACCTCCCATTGGTCTGTTCGATTATGCCTCAGTCAATGTCAAATTTGGCAGACACCGACCTCAGACATGGCCTCGAAAAGGCAACAAGAATCGGGACTCGGGGGTGGAAAAAAGAAAAAAGAAGAGACAGCGGAATGATGCTCGCAAGTCGCTTGCAGGTAAGACAATGTTTTAAATAAAAATGTTAGTTTTAAAAGAACGGCGTTAGGTACCGACGTTATTTTTTCAGTAACGCGGTAATCTAACTAATTACTTTTCCCGTCGTTACAACGCCGTTAACGTTACTGAACGTTAAATGCGGTGCGTTACTATGCATTGATTTAATAAACTATGAAATCCGAACGCACCCCTGGCTCACACAGCGAGTGAGCAGGTTGGTTAATGACGAGATAAGCGGTTGTGATTGGCTAAGGCAGAGTCATGTGTTTCATGGTAGCCAATCAGAGCCAGTGTTTTTACACACATGCCGGCACACGCATCTACAAAGCTAGTGGCCAAAAACACCCTTTCTGACAAAGATAATACTTGAAGTGCAGGATAAAACTCTTGCTGTCTGTTGACGTGCAATAAATATTGAAAGTTATGTACCTGTCTGTTCTACTCATTTCAACTGACTTGTGAAAACTGCAAAAAAAAAAAAAAAAAAAAAAAAGTACAAACTCTGACATGTAGCAACTTTTTTTTTTCTTTTTTCTTTCTTTCTTTTTTTTTTACAGTAACGCAAATAGTTACTTTCCCTGGTAACGAGTTACTTTTATTATAGAGTAATTCAGTTACTAACTCAGTTACTTTTTGGAACAAGTAGTGAGTAACTATAACTAATTACTTTTTTAAAGTAACGTTCCCAACACTGCTGATAGCTGATTTTGCAGCTAGGAAATGTAGGCGTGTGCCTCTGTAGGGCCTCTTACAACTGATGGTAGTGAAATTTTTAATATAGTTCTATATGCTTAGGGCACCCAAATGGCTAGCGCCGGCCCTGTGTATCGGATACTGTTTTTCAAAATTTTTCCGACTGCTATAGAATTTTTCCTCTTCTGAATCTCTTAGAAAATATATTTAGAGGTTTTGGTTGGGATTTTTCAAAAACAGTATTTATTTTTGTGTTTAAATATATGAAGTCTCAAAGTGAGTCCTGCAGCTTTTCCAATGTTTTAAGTGGTCAAGCCATTTGGAAAGCATATGAAATTGAAAATGAAGACAAAATAATTAATATAGTAGGATTGTTCAAAGCTTTGGTAGAATCCAGAGTTAAAATAGAGTATGAATTGTATAAAATGAACAATGATATTTTATTTTTTTGTAAAAAGTGGTGTATAAATGCAAATTTTATTTTTGTGAATGATGATGAAAAATTGGTGTTTCAGTGGTACTGCTGAAATTTGAAGGAATTAATATTGAATTTAAAGTGTTATTTATTACTAATTGTTATTAAATATTGTTATGAATTATGGAAATGTGATGATCATTGTATAATATGATAGAAAAATAAAAGTGGATAAAGTCAAAGTCTCTCTCTCTCTCTCTCTCTCTCTCTCTCTATGACTTGTAACCTGAAGCAGCTGTGTATGTATCTTAAAGCCAAGATGAATAAATATTTGATCTGTGATTTGGGATACCCTTTGTGCTACATTTCTTTCTGTCAAATGTTTCCTTTGTTCCAGTCTATCCAATCATTTTGCTAAGCTTTCCCTTATAGATAAGACTAAAGCTTTTCGATTCAGAGGGACTGGGACTTTGGAGATTTGACAGTCACTGGGGACATAGGCGTAGGGCTTTGCTGAATCCTTGACACCCCCCCACTGTTTACCCGCATCAAACACTGATGAAAGAGACACATGACACAAAAAGAGTACTTGAGGACATTAGATCTTTTTGCTAAAGGTAAATCAAAGTAAGTTTGTTTTAAGCAGATGGACCAGAGTCAGCTAGACCCATAAAGTCTTCCTCTTTTAGTCAAATATGTGGGGGGTTAATATGATGCATGGACACTGTTCAGGCTTCAAAATGTTGATTCCCATTCACTGCCATTATAAAGCTTGGAAGAGCCATGACATTTATACATATATTAATATATCTCCAATTGTATTAATCTCAAAGAAGAATGTCATATACTCCTAGGATGGCTTGGGTGTAAATCATGGGATAATTTTCATTTTTGGGTGAACTATCCCTTCGCAACAGCCATATATTCAAATGCATTGTTTTTATGTGCTTTGGACAGTTATGGTAACACAGCATGTCGTATTAACAGCAGTTTCAATAAAAAAAAAAAAAAAAAAAAGTCAAATGACAGAATTTGTGTCAATTGGAAAGAAGAAAGAGACCATTGTATTCTTACCCTTATAGTCTGAATAGTTCATAAAGAAAAAAAAAAAAAAAAAAAAAGATAATACATTTGGGACAAAATACAGAAGCACAGTGCTAGTGCCTTTATGTAAGCAGGTCATCTGTTTGTCCAATCAATGACACCAATGCCACAAATATGCAAATAAGAATGTTAACCAGGGTAGATTTAGAATGAATTTTTATGAATGCCCAGGACTGATTGTTAACCTTAAGTAAATTATGAGCAGGAGACAAGATAACCCAGAATTCAGTTTACCCAGGGTTCACTATCTCCACGTGTGAAAATCCCTATTGTTATATCACTCTTAAATATGGCCCAGTCATTCAAGCTCCAAGCTTTCTAAACCGTCACAGCTCATAGCAAATATTCCCGTTACCTCACTTCATTTTTCATCTGAAAAAAGAGACCAAATTAAATTACTCATATGTTGCTCTTTTATTCGCTATATGATTATGTCTTAACCCTATAGCACCCGAGGAGAATACAGCATTGGATAAGTAGGTTTTGCAAACACCTCCAGATTGCACTGTTCTTATGGCTGATGTGGAAGACATGATAGAGATGAAGCAATTTCTTTTCTGAAGAGCTGGAGGGTGAGTGTCACTGTCATTCGTCTTCCTGCAGCATTTAATGACTACTACAACAATAATGAGGATATTTTATGGACTTCTCTCTCCACGGCTCATCTGCTACATGAGAATTAGCACAGAATATAGGTTACAAACAATCCCAGTGATGACGGATGAAGTCTGTAAGTGTTCGCCATATATAATTGGTTGTCCAGTCATAACAATCCTTATGAGAGAAAATGTATGCTATTAGTCAAAGAATTTCACTGTATCCCACAACAGATTCATCATGACAACAGCGATTACAGAACAACAGGCTTCTGTGCCGTATATATGTAGTTTGAGGATAATCAAGACATGAAAAGCACCAAAATTACTCTGATTAATGGAGAGGCAAAAGCATTACAAAATAGAGAGTCTAACAGGAGAAAATAGAGAGAAATTACCTTACGTATGCTATCCCTCTGATGCTCAGTGTACAGTTGACTCTTGTATATCATTTATAACCATATGATTCAAAGACAGCTCCTTAGCTTGTAAAAAAGCCCCTGGAAAGCTGTGGCACCTTGCATCCTAACGCTTCTGAAGGCTGCCATTTGCAAAATATTATTTAATTTGTTATTAACATTGCTATTTCAAAGTTCAAGGGCAATTTTAAATGATACATTTCAAGTTTAACACCCCAGGTAAAAGAATGAGTGGCATAATTTATTTGCAGTATCCTTTTGTCTGGCTACCCTTAAAAGTCTTACAGATTTTTAATTTTTCTTTTTTTTTCTTTTCTTTTCTTTTCTTTTTTTCTCAACAAGCTTAAGACACAAAGGAATGAATGGCAGGCTACTTTTGTCAGATATGATTGAAATTGTGTATACTCACATGGATGGACCGGGAGAAAAAAACGCCCTGGATTTTCTCCCAAATAGGCCCATCTCAACTGCGAACAGTCACTACTATCTCAAGTTATTATAGCAATCTTGTCACATTTATGGCAAATAACATCACAAAACCCATGTTGACCCTGCTGACAAAAACAATAGAAGCCATCACAGAAATTCTAATTATAACTACAAATACCATCAAAAACATAAAAAACAATCAAGTTTGAACCACTAAAACCAATAAATAACGGTTTCCTGTAGTATGTTTTGGGACATATTAAATAAGGATTTAGTGGCTTTAACAAAAGCCATGAATAGAAAGTGACCAACTACCAGTAGAGATCAAAAGGCATCATTACAGTTTCCATTAAAAGGATACAATTTTCATTATAGCCATTAAAACCATTACAAATAAAAGTGATGGTTTCTATGTGATGGTTTCATATCTTTATCACATGTTTTTTTTTCAACAGAAGATTGAAATAAATGTATTATTGTATGATTTAAAATACTTGAAATCTACATAAAAACAGCAGAATGCAAAATGTATATGACAATGATAAACATAAACCTAGAATCTAGAAACCTAAAACAACAGAATTATTCAATTTGAATATTAACGCGTGTGTGTGTCATGTTAATCAGACTAATTACCTTATAGGCTACTTCATTTGCTCTATTTTCTAACTTTAATGTTTAATGCTTTCAAATGTTTCTGTTGTATAATCGCTGCTGTCTCTTTATGAATGAATGAAATATTCATGTCAGACAATGCGGAGTGATAAATAGCAGTGGACGCTCAGACTGTTGTCCTGGGATTTTACTAGTGCTATAGGCTACATGTTGTGTATAGTGAGAGAGGCGGGCAAAGGTTACCTGATGTATCCTTTTGTTTTGTTTTTTTTTTTCTCCCAACTGTCTTTATCTTCACTTCTTTGCTTGCTTTCATGAGGCTATCTATTTTGTGTACTGTGAATTAACATGAAGTAAAAATAAACTGTATTTCCATTAACCATTATTAACTAAGATGAATAAATACTGTAACAAATGTATTGTTCATATATTAACTAACATTAACATTGTTGTACAGTGTTTTCGTTCATCAATCTTTAAGAAAAATGAAAAACACTACAACAACAACTACTACTACTACTACTACTAATAATAATAATACAATTAAAATAAATAAATAAATATAATAAAAAGAACGTCTCGGTTACATATGGTAACCCTCATTCCCTGAAGGAGGGAACGGAGACGCCACGTCGGTGACCGACGAATATGGGATATCGCTTCGATAGACCAATCTACTTTGAGTGTAAACTAAACGAGCCAATGCACATTGACATGCAATTATTGCATCCAGCTGCCGCTGATCACTGCGTGAGTATAAGAGGCCAGCAGGTGCAATGCATACCAGTTTTTCGCTGAGGAGCTGAGCCGGGAACCCAGCAGCTCAGCGGCGGTACAGCAATCATGCTGACGGAACGTGGCGTCTCCGGATGGAGTCGCCATTTTCCCGGGATCATTGCTCGAGACAGCTCGTGGGCTGTATGATTGAGCAGGCCTGGAATGTGAGCGGCACGAAGTTACCTCAGAACCTTCTGACTCCAAAGGAGGAGGTGGCGGGCGAGTTGAGAGATGCGACGAGAGTGAAGACAACCTTGTTGGTTGATGTACGCAACAGTCACAGTGTTGTCCAATTGGACCAACACATGCTTGCCTCGTAAGAGACCTTTGAGATGGTTCAAGGCAAGGTGCGCTGCTAACAACTCTAGGAAATTGATGTGCCACTGCAGCTGCGGCCCCGTCTAAACCCCTGAGACTGCATGCTCGTTGTACGTGGCCCCCCAGCCGGTGGTGGAGGCATCCATGTAAACCACAGCATGCCTGGAGATCTGCTTTAGGGGCACCCCTGCCCAGATAAATGCAAGATCTGACCACAGAGTGAGGGTTTGCTCCACTGGATCGGAGGTGCTAGAGGAGTGGTGGTCGCCAGAGGGTTGGTTCCCTGTGGGGTTTGCCACCACTGTGACCCTCAAACCACCCGCGCTACTGCCGGAAGTGGTTCTCGTCTGTCGGCCGCCAGAACGAGCCCCAGATCACGGCCGCGGCAACGGGACTCCGCCCCCCTGAAGGTTGTGGAGCCTGGTTTGCAGCTCCGAGATGGTCATATTCCCGCAGTGAGAACATGACTCATCCACGAAAGCCACCTCAGCGTGCTCGACACCCAGACACGTGAGGCAGCGACCGTGACCATCACCCATTGCCAGGTAATGACCGCACCCAGAAACGCATGGGTGAAACGGCATCCTTATAAGGACGATACGTTGTCTTTACAAAGATGCACCCGTGAAGCTCTTTTAAAGAAATTTGCTCTTTAGGAAATGCTCTTTTAGTGCTGAGGCGCACAGGGGAATTGGCCGCTTGCAACATGAAAGGGGTAGTGCAGCCTTAAGTGTGCAATCCACTCGACACAGGAACGACCGCCGCTGAAGCGCCGTCTCGCCAACACACAAAGCTTCAGAGAGCGTGCTGATCTCGTAGTTCACAGCAGACACAGTTGAGCAGAGCGATACTAACACTCGGCTCCGAAGCAAAAAGTTGGTATGCATTGCACCTGCTGCCCTCTTATACTCACGCAGGGATCAGTGGCAGCTGGATGCAATAATTACATTGGCTCGCTTAGGTTACACTTGAAGTAGATTAGTCTATCGAAGCGATATCCCATATCCGTCGGTCACCGACGTGGCGTCGAGAGTGACCGACTGAAAGGGAAATGTATCTTGAGCACCAAATCAGCATATTGTAAGGGACTATATATATATATATATATATATATATACTGTATATATATATATATATATATATATATATATATATATATATATATTTGAAAGCAGTTCATTTTATTAATGTTTAAGTATATTGTATTTCATGAAATAAATGCAGCCTTGCCGAGCATAAAATACCTTCAAAGACACTTTAAAACATATTAACAACCCCAGATTTGAATGGTACCGTGTTTACGTTCCAAATGAAATAGGATGGTTGACGGAATACCACAAACTAATGTGGCACAGCTGAATTCACCCCTACGTCTTAACCTGCGCTCTTAATTCTGCTTCATCGTTCTTCATTGCTCCAGCACTCCACAGATGAAAAAGCATCACATTTATAGACTGAACGGTCATGCTCCAAAAGTTCAATTAAGGAAAAACATTCCACTCAACCTTTATGTGATAGGATTACCAGATACATTTCAAAAGAATGTTGAAAAAGAAGTCCTCTCGTAACACCCTCATCAAAAATCTCCATCATCTTGCAACCGCTGAAAAGAAGAGTTACAACGTGACAATTAAAATTCAATGCTTTCAGATTGTTTTAAAAACATCTGTTTTCCAATACCATTTCATTGCTTAACTGAGAATATAAACAACAATTGCTGCAAAGCCATTAAGATGTTTGTTGCAGAAATGTGAATATTATATTAGCTGGAATTATCTATCTATCTATCTATCTATCTATCTATCTATCTATCTATCTATCTATCTATCTGGCACATTTGTCTTGATTATTTTCACAATACTCAAAATCATCCAATTTTCACAAAATTATCCCAATTTGGTTTCGAATTGCGAGAGGGGAAGAGAGCTCATGTGACACGCCCTCAATCATGGAGGCACAGAGAGGGAGCCTGAAGCCTGCCTCAGGTACTCGTCCCATCATTCTTTCTCTAAACCCAACTAATGTAATTATCACCATGGCACCACACCGAGCACAGTGATGACCAAATTAGTGCAACACGAACAAGAGGCAGAAGGTTAACTGCCGTGTGATGCCAGCTTGTTTTGATCCGAAGTTCTTCTGCAGCGCTGAAGTTACGTGGGGACTCTTGCTTGCCTATCCTGTCAGATTCCTGGGGCGAAACGAGACACTTTCTACCCCCACACAACCATCTTAGCTGCTTCATCATTTGTAAATGACACATTATTATTCTGTCTCCCCACTCCCTGATTCTCTCTTCTCATTAGGGATTTGATTTATTTATTTATTTATTTTCCCCCAAGCACTTTGAGCCCCTGGAGCTGTTTGACAAGTGCAAAGAATGTCGGTGGCAAAATGAGAACAACAAAAGAAAGGCACAGCTATACTGTTGAGATTTTCCCCCTAGTCACTTGAACTTCTCAAATAAACCCATCATTTAGATGGATGAAATTGTTACCAAAATACAGAATTACACACCAAAGAAATATGACCGAATTCAGCAGTAAAGCAACACAAGGCAAGATGCTGGTGTAATTTATCCACTCTTTCTTCAGTTGTTTTCATCTTATTTATTAAATAATTGGTGATTTATTTGACAATAGATTGTATGTGGTCATATCATTATTTTAAAAACACACATTTATTGGGGTGCTAGGTATTATTTTGCTTGTCTATTCCCGAAAATTATAGCCTACTACAAAAATCTAATTTACACTTAACTAGATATGTGATTCTTTGCATTCAAGCCACATGTTTTAAGACATGAGAGAGTTCTCATATCTTAAAGCCCAACTCCAAGAAAACAAAATCATACTAAACTATCATTACGGAGATGCTGTATTAATATGCCGTGTAATATTGATTTAATTGTGTGCATTTGGCATGAATTGGTTCAAATGAACATGATGGATTGCATCTCTGGCTTTTAAAATATCAGCTTAGCTGTGAGAGATTTGTTTGAATAAATCAAATCAGAAATAAAGACAATGAAGGCAAAATAAATCACAAAAAAATGTACTAGTTGCTGTGGGCCTCTGTCAGCAGACAAAGAATGGTGTGATGACAGCAGGTTTGGAACAACAATGAGACAGATGTGAGGGAGAGAGACAAAGATCACATCTGCTCGCAGACATGTACACACCACAACAACTGTGGGTGTGACTCATGCTTTGATACAAAGCAAGTTTATTATTATTATTATTATTATTATTATTATTATTATTATTATAAAATAATACAAATTGTAAGAAAAAATACCAACATAATCTAAACCATTAACCATTACTTTTGTATTTTTCGTCTCGTCTAAATTATATACTGTACATCTATTATGGCATGTACTGTATGCATGTATTTTTATTTATCTGCTTGTTAATTTTGTGATAAGCAGGTTTTTGAGTAAGCAGTGTCTTCATGTAACAGATTTTTGTGCACAGATTGAATTTTACCAAGCTGCTATATTTTTTTACTGGCAAAAATAAATATGAAATAAGTTTATTTATGTATTCAAGAACTGTTATGTACTAATGGTTTCTTTCTTTCTTTTTTTTTTTCTTTTTTTTTTTTTTTTTTTGAATTGTTAATTAAGAGACCATTATCTCTTAACTGTAAAAATATGTGCTGTTCATATATATATATATATATATATATATATATATATATATATATATATATATATATATATATATATATATATATATATATATATATATATATATATATATACGCACACACACACACACACTGAATAAAACACAACACTTTTGTTTTTGCCCCCCCATTTTTAATGAGCCAAACTCAAAGATCTAAGACTTTTTCTATGTACACAAAAGGCTTATTTCTCTCAGATATTGTTCACAAATATGTCTAAATCTGTGTTAATGATCACTTCTTTGCAGAGATAATCCATCCATCTCACAGGTGTGGCATATCAAGATGCTGATTAGACAGCATGATTATTGCACAGGTGTGCCTTAGGCTCGCCACAATAAAAGACCACTCTAAAATGTGCAGTTTTATCACACAGCACAATGCCACAGATTTTGAGGGAGCGTGCAATTGGTGAAAAGACTGTCAGAAAGTGTCTCAGAGAAGCTCATTTGACCTGACTGCAGTTTGTTGTCTTAACTGATGTGAATGGGCAAATGTTCACATTTGAAGGTGTCTGGCACTTTGGAGAGTTGTTCTCTTTACAGATGAATCCCTCTTTTCACTGTACGGGGCAGATGGCAGACAGCGTGTATGGTTTTGTGTGGGTGAGCGGTTTGCTGATGTCAACATTGTGGATCGAGTGGCCCATGGTGACGGTGGGGTTATGGTATGGGCAGGCATATGATATGGACAACGAACAGAGGTGCATTTTATTGATAGCATTTTGAATGCACAAATATACTGTGACGAGATCCCGAGGCCCATTGTTGTGCCATTCATCCACGACTATCACCTCATTTTGCAGCTTGATAATGCACGTACCCATCATGCTGTCTCATAAGCACCTGTGAGGTGGATGGGTTATCTCGTCAAAGGAGAAGTGCTCACTAACACCGATTTAGACAGATTTGTCAATATTATTTGAGAGAAATAGGCCTTTTGTGTACATAGAAAAAGTATTGGATCATTGAGTTCAGCTCATGAAAAATGGGGGCAGAAACAAAAGTGTTGCATTTATTATATATCTTTATTTGCTTTTCCATTGTACAAATCAAAGCACAAAAAAAAATCCTCCATTGAAATGCAATGACACTTATCAATGTTTTAAAATGGGCACTGACACAAAGTCACATACAAACATAGACGCACATATAGAAGAAAGACAGCCCTGCAAATGACCTTAAGTCCTCCCCATTTCTGATGAGTTGTCCTTGTTTGGATTTCCATCACTGACATATGAGTAAATACCGACAGGTTAATCCACTGCTATCCAAAGCCCCAGCGATTAATCAGCCACAGTCAAGCCATATTTGTCCTTGTTTACCTTTGGATGAAAAGATTTAAAAAATATATATAATAATTACAGTTAAGGTCCCACAATGAGCTTAGGTGGAATTACAGGTACAAACCAAAAATTTGACTGAGCAATGATTTACAGTAAGGGCCCAAAACTGTGCATGCATCTAATATTTAGAAAGATTAAATCTTATCAGAGAGGGTTACATGAAATATCAGGACCGATCAGTAAATGGCCCTAGTACTTCAAAATAAGCCTCACAAAGCACACCAGAGCTGTAAAATAATCCAGCTCACAAGGGCCTACAATAGGTCTAACTACATATAATGACTATGAGATGTGAGACTATGAGTCACAAATTACTTTGTTGAACAGCATCTAGAGTTCATTTCTCTTGCTTCTAAATGAAGTAGAACACAGTGGCTGCCCTTTTCACTCTGATTCATAACATCTAGTAGAGGAAGCAAGAGTTTCTGGCTGATTAGAGCTAGTAATAGATTTATTAGCATTTGCAGGACTAAGTCAATCCATCATAGATAATATATCCAGGATAAAACAGAAGAGTGATTGATTTTGGCTTAACTCAGCTGATTCAAACAAAGAATCAAAGATTCCATTTGGTACGATAAAATAACTGAGACACAGTCTTCCTTTTCAACTACATCTGCATCTGATGCTCTTCATTCAACTGCCTAACACTGATGATGACCCTATGACCAATAATGTTTCAAAAAACAATGTGTGCATACATATTCTTTCTTTCAAATGAGGTGCACTCAAATATTCTAAAATGCAGATTCTGAGAAAAAAAAAAAAAATGATCTTGTTGTTGAACAACTTGTCTTTTAGATTTCATATCATCAAAATTGTCACACAGCTGCTTTCCATTAGGGTGTCAGTGCAACCTTAAAGACTCACAGATTGTATTCCATTACTTGCTATAGATTACATAATATAAAAATAAAAAAAAATTGCTAGTAAAAAAATCTAGTTTATGAATGTTTAGGTAATGTTCTCTGTCTATGTTTTAGATTACTTTAACATGTACTGTATGTGTGTGTGTGTGTGTGTGTGTGTGTGTGTGTATATATATATATATACAGTGTTGGGCAAGTTACTTTTAAAAAGTAATTAGTTACAGTTACTAGTTACTTCTTCCAAAAAGTAACTAAATTAGTAACTCAGTTACAAATTTTTAAAGTAACTAGTTACTTAAGAAAGTAACTATTGCGTTACTTTCAAGTAAAATTAAATTTTAAATGCTCAAACGTGACCCCACCTCTACCCCTCTTTAAAGGAACTTAAAATACATGTGCATGTTCAATTATTTATGATAAATCTGAATATTATAATGAAATGGACACTTAATACAATACATTATTAACAGAAACATGAAACATTGTGCACACATCTAAAAAAAAAAAGTTGCTGTGGGACAAAGTGAGACTAGCCTCCAATCAAATGGCATGTATGTAGATATTATGTTTATATAGTGGATCAATGCAAATAACACGATAGATTTTTGGGAACTTTTGATATTTCCTTTTATTGTTTCTTTAATTTCTTGAAGGAAAAAGTAATGTATATACTTCTATTTAGAGAAGGCTACTTTTTGGATTATTTGGGCTCGTCACCATACCTGTCTCTCGTTGACTGACTGGCTTGTGTTGTTCCTTGTGTGTCCTGTCCTGTCCGATGATGGGTCGTTCGCGAATGAGCGTTAGTGATGATGGATCGACTCGTTCGCGAATGAGCTTTTGATGAGTCGTTCGCGATTCGCGAATGAGCCGACTCTAAGAGCCGGCTTTTTTAGTTGAACTTCGGGAGCTGGCTCGCATATCTGAAGAGCCAACTCTATTTTTTTTTTTTCAAATTTAGCCTATAGAAATTAAATAATTATGTAATAAAAATTGAAATATTATAGTCAAAGTCATTTAAAGAGCCGTTTGTGAGCCAAAGAGCCGGCTCTTTTCAGTGAGCTGAGTCAAAAGAGCCGAATTCCCATCACTACTATGCGTGCTTTCGAAAACCCGCCCAACTCTACCTCTGATTGGCTTACAATGAAATTTTACTCTACCTCAGCCAATCGTCAGCATTTATGCGCTTGTCTCGTGCTCTGCCCACTAACCAAGGAAGAACAGTAAAAAAAAGTATTTGCCTCTCGCTCAGAGATCTAGTTGGTCTGATGAAAAAAAAAAAACAGCTTCATCATCAGTTATAGTAACGCGCCGCATTTTTTGGCAGTAACGGTAACGGCGTTATTAAGATGAGAAGAGTAATCAATTAGATTACTCGTTACTGGAAAAAGTAATGCCGTTAGTAACGCCGTTATTTATAACGCCGTTATTCCCATCACTGTATATATATATATATATATATATATATATATATATATATATATATATATATATATATATATATATATATATATATGTATATATATATATATATATATATATATATATATATATATATATATATATATATATATATTCAAAAAAAAAAAAAAAAGTTGAATTCTAAAAATATTAATATTTAATCTGTTTACCTGAATGTTTGTGTGACCATTAACCAACATCAGAAAATTGTGAATTGGGGTGTCGCAATATACTGGTATTGACGATAATTTATATTCAAATAAACAATTATCGATATCATGTTAATTTAGTGTGTGACAATATACCGGTATTAACGATAACGGAATATTTAAAATAAACAGTTATCTTATGAAAACACCACATGTAAATATTCCTGTGCCAGTACATGGTTGAGCTCTCATTTCATAGGAGCTTCAAAGAAGATGGAGAAATCCAGAGTCTTGTGCCCTGCTTTATCAGTATCCTTATGTTTATTTGGTGAAAAAGAAAAACTCGAAGTAAACAAAGTAAAAAATAATATGACTGATATCTTTTCCCCCAAGTTTGCTAGCTATCACAATATATCAATATAGTGAATTCATATGGCCACAATAACCAAATAAAAAATCTAATATTGTGACAGCCCTAATGTGCATATGTACTTTTTATTGAAATATTAACTTCCTCAATGACATTTCATCTACATATGTCAGTGTTAGGTTGGGAGAAAGATTTACTGCATTACTGATCAAACATTAATAAACATAAAAACAGCAATGGCGTTACATACATTCATACATCAGGGCTCTTAGAAAGTAAACTTTAAGAGAAAGATAGAGAGAGAGAATACAGGAATCAGACTATCAGACTATCATTATACTACATTCCTTTACCTGAACTGTATGGATTGCTAGTTGTAAATGTATGCACCTCCCCAGGCATTCTGTGTTTTCTGATAACATTACTATTTGAATGCTCATTCCTGCCAAACTACAAAATTAAATTGTGACTAGTGGGGCAGGCCGAGAGCTGTGGGAATGGTGGAGGCTGGTGGAGTAAGTGATAATGCATGACACCTGTCCCACTCACCGCTTCGAGTCCCAAGGTGTAGCTCCGTAAGGATAAGACGAGAGAGGACCAGGCTTGCACTTTATTTTGTTTTGGTTCTGTTTGTGCACTGCACACTGTGAGGGGCTGTCGTGCTATTTTAAATTTTGTGTTTATTTTATTGTTAAAAGTTTGTTTAAATGTTCGCCGGTTCCTGCCTCCTTCTTCCCGATCAATGAACTGTGTTACAACTACATAATCATATTGCCCTGCACAGAGATTACATATTTTATCATTAAAATGGCTTTGTATTGATAACCCATACAACATGCATATTATCTTACAAGAGGGATTAATTTTACTGTATGTCATGCTGCAATGACGTATCCACATTTTTTTTTTTTTTATATATAAATGGCTTTTGAATTCTGAGTTGGACTTGTAAAATTCTGTGAGAAGAGAAGCACACATAGACTTCTCAAGATTCTGGACAATTACCAATTTTTTTCCCTGTGGTGAATAAAATGGAAAGTGTGGGACCTTCAAAGAGACATCTAAAGTACTGGCACACTGTATTAGAGCTAGCTCAAAATTTTAGAGATGAGTTTGCCCATGCAACAAAGACCAAACCATGCACCAGTGTGCTGCAAGCTTTGCATAATATTTCAAGAAATTATTCCAAACAGAGGGCTTGCTCCAAGCAAAAGGTTTGAAGTGACAGACTTTACTGTTAGTGTGCAATGGATTTTAGGCATCTACTTTAGTCATTGTAAAAGAGAATAGTTCCCACACTTGCTTCCCAACAATTTGTTATGCTTGTCAAATGTCTGAATACATGTCAGATGTCTAAATGAGATCTGGAAAAAGTTGCAACCATGTCCTTTTTTTTTTTTTTTAGATCCTTCAACCAGATATACAGCCAGTAGTGTGGATAACATACAGCATTACATAAGTGTACCTCTTATGGAAGGGTGGGTTTCTTTATATGGTTCAGGTGCCCTTCTTTTGTCAAAGAAAAACAATTTAAAGGAGAGACGTGGGACCTTAAAACCCACTTTTAGCTCAGTGAAGGTCAGGACAAAGTGGCTGTGTTCCTTCCCATTAGACTATCAATAATTTATACATTTGTTGTCACCTTTATTTATATAGCGCTTTAAACAAAATACATTGCGTCAAAGCAACTAAACCACATTCATTAGGAAAACCGTGTGTCAATAATGCAAAATGACCGTTAAAGGCAGTTCATCATTGAATTCAGTTATGTCTTCTCTGTTCAGTTAAATAGTGTCTGTGCATTTATTTGCAATCAAGTCAACGATATCGCTGTAGATGAAGTGACCCCAACTAAGCAAGCCAGAGGCGACAGCGGCAAGGAAGCGAAACTCCATCGGTGACAGAATGGAGAAAAAAACCTTGGGAGAAACCAGGCTCAGTTGGGGGCCAGTTCTCCTCTGACCAGACGAAACCAGTAGTTCAATTCCAGGTCAGATTGTGCAGAAGAATCATCTGTTTCCTGTGGTCTTGTCCTGGTGGTCCTCTTCGACAAGGTCTTTACAGGGGATCTGTATGGGGCTCTAGTTGTCCTGGTCTCCGCTGTCTTTCTGGGCAGTAGAGGTCCTTTCTAGGTGCTGATCCACCATCTGGTCTGGATACGTACTGGATCCGGGCGACTGCAGTGACCCTCTGATCTGGATACAGACTGGATCTGGTGCCCACGGTGACCTCGGAACAAGAGAGAAACAGACAAATATTAGCGTAGATGCCATTCTTCTAATGATGTAGCAAGTACATAGGGTGTTATGTGAAGTGTTTCCGGTTCCGGTTTACCTAATTAATGCAGCCTAAAAATCCTTTAACGGATTTGGATATTAAAAGCATATTAGTATGTTCTGTGTATGCCAGGTTAAAGAGATGGGTCTTTAATCTAGATTTAAACTGCAAGAGTGTGTCTGCCTCCCGAACAATGTTAGGTAGGTTATTCCAGAGTTTAGTTGCCAAATAGGAGAAGGATATGTCTCATGTCACCAAATATCTCTCAGTGTTAATACCCTAAACAATTTAGAGCTGGATCTATTCAAAATGAGACCTGCGGATACTGTACATCCAGTCTTGAGGGATGCATGGATTCAACCATTGGCTTGATGAGAAAGAAGATTCTACAAGCAAGAAACAGTCACTTACACATTTGAAATATTTATATTATTGTTCCATTACATGGTATACAAAATGAGCAAACAAGTGTCATGTTAAAATATTAATAGTGAAATATTAAAGGGTTAGTTCACCCAAAAATTATGTCATTAATGACTCACCCTCATGTTGTTCCAAACCCGTAAGACCTCCATTCATCTTCGGAACACAGTTTAAGAACAAAATATAAGCGCAACACTTTATTTTTTTTTGTATTTACCTCCAGTTTTCATGAGCTGAACTCAAAGATCTAAGACTATTTCTCTGAAATACTGTTCGCAAATCTGTCTGTGTTAGTGATCACTTCTCCTTTGCAGAGATAATCCATCCATCTCACAGGTGTGGCATATCAAGATGCTGATTAGACAGCATGATTATTGCACAGGTGTGCCTTAGGCTGGCCACAATAAAAGGCCACTCTTAAATCTGCAATTTTATCAAACAACACAATGCCACAGATGTCTGAAATTTTTTAGGGAGCGTGCAATTGCTGACTGTAGGAATGTCAAACAGAGCTGTTGCCTGTGAACTGAATATTCATTTCTCTACCATAAGCCGTCTCCAAAGGCGTTTCAGGGAATTTGTCAGTACATCCAACCGGCCTCACAACCGCAGACCACATGTAACCACACCAGCCCAGGACATCCACATCCAGCATCTTCACCTCTAAGATCGTCTGAGACCAGCCACCCGAACAGCTGCTGCAACAATCGGTTTGCTTAACCAAAAAATCTCTGCACAAACTGTCAGAAACCTTCAGAGACAGAAGGAGGACCCAGGATGGATGCAGAAGGAACCAGTAATAACATCCAATTGACAGTCCAGGTAATTGCAGTCCAGTCTGACATTCCAGTCTGCAGTGCTGATATGTTAAGTCGCATCCTCATTCTGCACTTTTTGATTAAAGTTGTAAGGCTATTAGGAATATTCATTTTCTGAGTATCTCTTCTTTAGCGTTCCAATTGCTCTCCTCAGCTAACAATTGGATTATTGTCAGCAACTTAAAAATAGAACTATCTGGTCATCTCCGGCAACAAAGTAATTAATTTATGTTTCTGTCAAAGGGGTTACAGATGAGGTTAGGATGGAGCTATGGGTTGGAGTCACCTTCTTCTTCTTCTTCTTCTTCTTCTTACTTTTTTTTTTTTTTTTTTTTAAGAAACAAAGAAACAAACTTATCCACTTTTTTTTCCACCCTCAAAATTTTCTTTATACAACATAGCACATGCAAAGCAGATTTTAAAAACATGCTTACAAATCTTTATGTACTTATTTGTTATACATATACTGTGTGTATAATTGTGAAAATAAATAAATGAGTTACCTTTTTGATGACAGAAGCACTATAAAATTAAATATCTCCACTTAATCTCCGAGCTTGTACTGACGGATATTCTCACACTAAACACTTTTTCTTTTCTTTTTTCTACATAGACTAATCCGAATTATTATGAAGTTCTTTTGAAATGTCTGATAAAACAACCACTCTTCCTCAATGGAGCTTCAGAGGGCTTTTGATACAGGTCATTAGACTTCAGCTAGTAGGGATCAGACAAAGTGACCATAAGCCATCAGACTAATCTGCTGATGGCGATTTGACAGGGTAGCCATTATGACATTCCTTTTCTCACTTCCATTCCACTGAAGATGAATATATCACCAGTGTCTCCCATTAGAAGAGGCCATGAGCTTATTTCTGTATTAACGCTGTCATTCACCCTTTTCTTTATTTCCGAAGTTAAAACAATTTGTACTTTCCCTCAGAACAGCTGAAGGCTCCTTTTCAAGCATATAATTAGAATTCAGTGGTCTTTATGTAATGACCCTGTTATTTATCTTTATATCCTAAAATTGTAATATCATGATAAAATAATGCATTGAATGAGTATCCACACACACACACACACACACACACACACACACACACACACACACACACACACACACATGTTTGTATTTGTGAAAAGTGGGGACATCCCATAGGCTTAATGGTGTTTATATTGTACAAACTGTATATTCTATGTCCCTACACCAACCCTACACTTAACCCTAACCATCACAGGAAACTTTGTGAATTTTTTGAAAAATGGGGACATGGGTTATGTCCTCATAAGTCACCCTCTCCTTGTAATACCTGTGTCATACCCATGTCATTATAAAGAGTTGTGTCCTGATATGTCACAAAAACAAGAGCACACACACACACACACACGTTTATTATTTGTTTTTTTATATGTTCATAAAACTGAATTCTTTGTGGGTGGTTTCTGGTTTAGTAAAAGCTAGAAAAGGTTGTGGATATTTGCAGACATTCTCCATAATACATTTTCCTTTATTGGCAATGATTCTATTCAAATCCTAATTGGATAATTGGAGAGAAAAGGCTTCAAAACAAAGCGAGAGTGGGAGAGATGGGATGGAATGGGATGGGAGAGAGAGCAATGGAACCAAAGAAAAAAAAAGAAAAAAAAAAAAGAAAGAGAACATTTTATGGTCCGATTGCTTTGATCATACAGAGCTATGCATTGGTGGCAGTAGAGACAAATGATTAATTCAAGCTTATTCTTTTGAATTTAAGCTCTGCACCTGCTATGAAGATCACATCATATTTTGATTTCAAAAAAATGGGAGCCAACGGGACGTGTTCTTGCTGGCAAAAACAGCTAGACACAGTGGAATGGAACCGATTCAGGGGTCTAAAGTTGCATTTTTAAAAGTTAGACTTCGCAAGTTGTCATAAGGTGTCTTAAAAATGCAGCACTGAAATGCAGAAAAAAAGAGGTGTTTCACAGCACCCGAAGATGCTGCAGAAATACCACTTGTAATTCATTTTTGAGATACAATTATTTGAGAATCTGGTATCTGAGGATAAACAAAAGAAATCAAATAATAATCAAATTATTTAGAAAATTGTTTTAAAGTTGTCCAAATGAAGTTCTTAGCAATACCTATTACTAATAATTATATATATATATATATAATTAAAAAAAGAAAAATCTATAAAAGAAAAAATATCTAATTTTGACCCATACAATGTATTTTTTGCTAATGCTACAAATATAATCCAGCAACTCTATTTTATTTTATTTATTTTTTCGTATAATTTCAAAGATGTTTAGCACACTGTGTGAACTCTGAGTGAGGTCAAGCAAAGACCCTCAGCTCTGGACTCCATTTAACCAAGTTCAAGTGTAAAGCAGTCTGGAAATGATTTTTTAACGGGCCATTTCCTTAAGCTTTCTAAACATTTAATCATGACTGATTGTGTCCTCTGCTTTGCCTGCAGACAATAACAGACATTTATCTTCTTGGAGGTTTGACAGCTTCTCAGATTTGTGTGTATTGTGGTTGGTGGGGCGATGGGGGACGGAGATTGGATAGGGGGTCTGTTTTTTGTGTTCTTTGTTTTCTGCTTTGCTTTGATTTCTGATTCTTTGGTTTAAAAGAACCCCTGCATGAGCACAAATGGTCACACTATTTAATATGATGACAAAAGAGGAATGACTTTATTCAAACATTAAATACAAACAACTGAGATGCTTTTCACCTATAAAGAAAAAAAAGAATGATCGATAGCAGACAGCCCATCTTGAATCAGTTGCTATGTATTTGATCTGACTCCAGTGATCATTAACCAGTCCCTTCCAGGTGTCCAGTTTACACATATACTTTTGTAGAGTAGCGATCCATATTGCTTGGTTCTCCTAGCAAAAAAAGAAAAAAAAAAGTGAACTTTTTAACTGTCATACTTTGTGCCATTCCATGTACTTCTAAAATATATCTCTTGGATCTTGGATATTTTGAAAATGCTTCACCTCTGGAAAGTCTTCGTGTTCTTACTCACAAAAGCTTGGCATTAACACATGGGAGGTCTCGCACCCTGGTTTTTCAATTCAAGAATAGATTTCTTTAGAAACTATTTTGATGAATTACACAAAAGCCCAAAACCCCTGGCCACAGAATTTCTTTTCAGTTCAAGATGTGACCTATTATGGACAGAGAAAAAATGTAAAGAGAACCCACATGCAGACTGACATACATATGTTGTGATACATCACTGACAAAGATAAATTGCCTTGGACATTTATCCATGTAGGTTTAAGACCCACTACATTAGAGCTGTAGCTTCATACAGAGCATTAAAACAAGCTATGTCCTCAGGAAGTGACCTGTCAGACAGAATAATGGCTGCCCGCAGCCTCTCCAGCAGAGATACTTGTTATTTGTCACCTGGATGTGCTTCCTTGGCTCCTTTCCAACTCACACATTAACTTAACCAAGTCGCTTTATTCCTGTCATGTTTTGACTTCAAACAAAGCAATAACTGGCTCCAATTGTCCCTTGCTCTATATACTTTATGTACTGTCTAACAGTTTCATTGTTTCCCTGCCCACTTCTGTGTTTAACAAACCATCTCTGAACAAGTCATCAGATCTATAGCATGGCAAATCCTGTGCTCACTGTGACACTGTGCTCACTGCATTCTGTACATCAGTAAAAAATTGGCTCTTTTTGTAATGATAATAGTTCATTTGGGTAATCAGAAGTGGCTTGTCTAGTTTTAAGATGATAATGGAAGGGGTGTGGATGGCAGTGTTGTGAGCTGTCAGCTCTGATGAATGGCAAGGTTTGCTGTCAATATTTTCATATGGCTAAAGATGAATGATGCATTTACCTGTATAAACTATGAGTCTGTGATGACAGCAGGGCTAATTTGATACCTGAAATAAGTTACGGAGGAGGAGGCTTCTGGGAGCCAGTGGATCCAGGTTGAGGGTATTACACTACTTCACTAAATATACGGCATCTGTACTTGATGAACAGAACAAATCAAAAGAAAGGGATCTTTATCCGGTCCAAAAGTAATCATCTGAGTATTCATGAACAGCCTGTACTTAGACCACTCAATGCTGAGCTTTTATTATTATTATTATTATTATTATTATTATTATTATTATTATTATTATTGTTATTATTAATAATAATAACAATAATAATAATAATCTCTACATGTATACAACTTCAGCTTATATGCATTATTCAGTAGGAATAGACTACACTGTCCCATTTATCAGTTGGCTAGTTCCATTAAATTCTCCAAACAAGTCAGACCTCATGGCCAATAGAATCATATTGTGCAGAATTTGGCAAACATACAGTATAATGACTTTCAAATAAAGTGCTTAAACATTGGTCATTTCAGGTCACGCAAAACATATCAGTCATGAGTGGAGTGGCTGGCTAGATTAGGATAATGCTACAGGCATCTTTTTAGCTTTAAATGGAGACAGATGGGCTTTAGCACATGATCAAGCAATTCCCTTTTTTACTGCACAGAAAGTACAAGCTTTCTCAAACCACCAGAACCAGACTATGAGCATATTACACAAAAAAACAATAGAAAATAAATAATAATAATAATAATAATAATAATAATATAAAACTGTATTAACTAAGATTATTTTAGAGGTCATCATAATTATAAATCCTTTCACAATCCTTTCCACAATCATAATTTCTGGTTTTGAAAGGAAGGCTATGCATATTATAAGCTGATAACCCCTACTTGATCATGCATTGAAACTGAAATTCTTTGTAGCTGTGGCATTTAGAGAAGAAATTTTCTCACTGCGGAGCCTTTCAGCTCTCTTCAGTGCTGATTTACGGTGACGAATAATGTGAACAGTCACTGAACGCAGCAATTCCCAATTGCCCTTTAGTATAGAAAGATAACCTTCCCTTATGTGTGACCCTAAATTCTGGTCACAACTGCAAAAGCAAACATGTTCTGTGTGTTGTCACATCATATTTAATTATTAATTGTAATAAAAATATCTAATTAAATCTGATTTTTACTAATACATTTGTTTGGAAAAATTTAAATCATCAAGTATCATTCAAGGTTTCATCAACAAGAAAACACGATTGCATCAACATCCTTCCACACTCCAGAGTTATATATCCCTCAACACTGCACCTCTTTTTGATCGACAGATTTGGTGTGGAGGGACCCATGGTGCAATAACAGCAACATAATGCATGCACCATGTTCCAGCAGCTCAAGGCACCAGCCATATGCCAGCCTTTACCTCGGGAGTGAGGCAGAAAGAGTGTGATCGATAGGGCATCCCTCACTCAGGGGAAATAAGTGGCTTTGGTTTCCTGCTGGAGCAACCATGCATTGAAAATCATGCTGAAGTCCACAAATTTCATCCCATCCTCCAATAAAAGAACCATGTTGAGACATTCAGAATTCCCCAGATCACTCATAATTGCCATCCTGACCTAATTACTTGAAATGAGTAGTCCATCTCGTGGATGCCTTTAATTATGCAATTACAGGAAAAGGCCTTAAAGTGCACCTCCCACCACCCCCAAACCAAGTTTTTTTTTTTTTTTGATAAATCAATAAATACTTAAGAAAATTCTTTCTATGTTGTCTTTATGTGTATGTATGTATATATATATATATATATATATATATATATATATATATATATATATATATATATATATATATATATATATATATATATATATATATATATATATATATATATATATATATATATATATTATTGTGCTGTCAAAAGCAACAAGTCTTTAAATAGGTCAAAACATTAAAGTGAGAAAGGTGACTAGTGTTGAACCTGTCCAACTTGACACAACATTTGTGTTAAACGTGCAAATGAAGCATTTGCCCAGAGAACACAGGTATGACCCCGCAGAACTATCAGAAACTCAGGCAGCACAATGCCTATTTTGCATTACAAGGACACATCTCCCTCAAGGTCAGAAAGATGGCAGAGTTGTGCTCCACACCCACACTCTTCGGATGAATAAATAATATGTATCCACCTCACATCTGAGTGATCAGAGTGTAAGTTCTTCAGGACGTAAATAGACACGTAATGGAGCAACACATTTTACAGTAAGTATTTCTCTGCAATTGGAAGAAGGTTGGGTCAGGTTGATAACAATAGTGGGAGGTTTGGGAAATCAGCGGAATGGATCCTTAAGGTTCCCCCCTCGAATCTTCACTGAAAGTTAGACATGTTTCTTGAGTGTTAAATAAAATTATGTGTATCAAAATGTAAAGTAAATGGTGGAGGTGAGAATAATGAGTTTGTTTAACTTCTAAGCATTGTGAAAAAAATAAATTAACATCTAAATTTGTCAATATTAAGGTCTCATGTGAGTTCATGCATTTTTGCATTATAGAGTATTTTTACACTTAAAAATAGGGTCATTAAAAATTGTTTTGCTTACTAATGAGTTAGTTTTTCTAGACATTAATTTCAAGTTCATTTAGACATAGACATGTCTGAAAATGGTAATGTATGCGTGGGTGAATAATATCTCCATAAATGGCTGCATACAGGTGCATCTCAAAATAATTTAAATATCATGGACAAGTTTTTTTTTATAATAACAACACACACACAAAAAAATCGTTCTTATATTCTAGATTCATTGCACACAAACTGAAATATTTCAAGAGTTTTTTGTTTTAACTCTGATGGTTATGACTTATAACAACAAAAACAAACAATCATGAAATATTTCAGTTTGTGTGCAATGAATCTAGAACATAAGTTTTCATTTTTATTTTACATTTTTTTATTATTATTATTTTTTATTAAATTACAAAAACCTTTTCCATGATATTCCAAATTTTTGAGATGCACCTGTATATTTCCACAAGCTTGTTTGAGAACCAACTGCAGACATGATTATTATCTCATCGATTTTTTTCTCATGATTATTATCTCATCGACAGGGTCAGCCAATCAAGATCGCTGCATCCGAAACCGCATACTCTCTGAGCTGTTATCATGTGACCTACGACGCAATAACTTAAAATCAAAAGATATGAGTGATATCAATTGATATTGATGAAACTTTTCGTGGTCTTGATGTAGAAACACCTGTCCATTTATTTTGTGATTGTAGTATAACTAATACATTTTGGGTTTATGTTCTTTTTTATTATTATTATTATTATTATTTTTTTTTTTTACCCTACCAATATGGCACTCAGTTTTATCCTTAATTATATATTTTATTTCCCAATTAAATCCCAAATTTTCATCTCTTCAACATGTTCATTTCATTATTTTATGAGCAAAATTTTAATCCACAAGCAAAAGCACAGTAAATCTTATGTTTTTCTTTTTCTTTTTTTCTTGCTGAATTTAATTTGTTTCATCCCTCATGCTTAAAAAATGCACTTTGATGAATTATTAAAAGATATGTAACATTGTTATTGTGCATTATATTTTTATTTTATTTTATTATTTTTTTTAATTATGAGTGCCCATTGTTAACGATACAACCATGGAATATTTCCCTAAATAAAATAAAATAAAATAAAATAAAATAAAATAAAATAAAATAAAATAAAATAAAATAAAATAAAACGGGTGCACTAACACCCGAGTAACTCAACAAGCCTACCTAGTATGGTTTTCCTCAGCCTTTGCAATGTGTGCACAAAGGAGACATTGGCCAGCTGCTCAAAGGTCTCTCCTTTGGAGAAGACTGTTGATTTTGTACTCAAAAAATGAAAGTACTATTACTTAAAAATTTAGTTTACCCAAGAATGAAATGCATTGCTAGCCAACCCCAAAACTTACACACAATAACAATGTTTAATGCTTACCAGTACTTAATCATATTATATATTTTCTTACTGAAAATAAATTATTAAAACAAACTCTCTCATATTTACAGGTAGTGAACCCCACATCATACTACCATCTTAACAAAGCTGTGCGAATTCTGCATCTTTATTCTGATGAAGCGAGCCTTTGGCACATGCTGAAAACATGCTGGGACTCTATTTTCTTCAAGGAGAGGTTAGCCCTGCCTTCGTGACTGAGGTTGCTTCATGCTGCGCTGTACTTCACAGTCTCACTATTCTCAGTAGTGACATCGTTGATCTAAAGGATGAGGAACACCATGAGGAGGCCTCCTTGAACAACAAAACCTTGAAGCAAGAGTGGGTGAACATGTACTGGACTCCCACTGTGTCTGCTCCAAACGTGTGTGCATTCTCTCTGTGAGAATGACCTGTAAAACATTACAACAGGGTAAAATGTTTTACAGTTCAAGAACCACAATTCATGTGTTGGTGTTTTTGTACATTACACCACACATTTGCACAATATTGATGACTTTATTAATAAAGTAATTTATGAATTATTAACTCAAAGTATCTGAAGGTATCTCAAAGAATGTCTCGGTTACGTATGGTAACCCTCGTTCCCTGAAGGAGGGAACGGAGACGCCACGTCGGGGACCGACGAATATGGGATATCGCTTCGATAGACCAATCTACTTTGAGTGTAAACTAAACGAGCCAATGCACATTGGCATGCAATTATTGCATCCAGCTGCCGCTGATCACTGCGTGAGTATAAGAGGGCAGCAGGTGCAATGCATACCAGGTTTTCGCTGAGGAGCCGAGCCGGGAACCCGGCAGCTCAGCGGCGGAACAGCAACCATGGCGACGGGACGTGGCGTCTCCGTTCCCTCCTTCAGGGTACGAGGTTTACCATACGTAACCGAGACGTTCCCTTTCAGTCGGTCATTCTCGACGCCACGTCGGGGAGCGACGAATATGGGATCCCTATCAAAGCGCCATGGGTGCTGCCCCTTCCAGTGCCCTGTGCGAGCCGCCTGCGCCCCTATTAGGTGTAGGCCATGGCTCAGAACAAGTAGCTCCACTCACCAATGTCAAAGCACTACCTCACTGGGTGAGATTGGATAACACTGGGAAAACGTACCCGGTCCGCTTGGAGCCGGGATGCTGCGGAAGCCCCATCCTTCCCGAAGGAGGTCTCGGAGGCAAATACACATATAGCATCCATTTAGGAATATACAGATAAATTTGAGGTGATTAAAACCCTCTTGGGAAGGCAGAAGTCTGCCGGGGAAACACGGGCTCTAAGGCTAAACCGTGGACTATACACATACGAGTACCGCTTAGGTCTAAATATGGAACCCAGCCTTCTATGGTTCTCACAGACGTTCCGCCGTGTCCAGCTGCCTAGGGTGATGGAGGATCTCAACAGGGTCTACAGTACGGACACTCTGGAGCAGTTTTTGCAAGCCGACACTAACCGGGGCCTCTCAGTGCCACTACCTGTTTGAGGTGAGAACACAGGAGGATACCGGCTCTACACAAAGGCTATAGAACCTAGCAAATGTGTTAGGGGTCGCCCAGTCCGCAGCTCTACAAATATCTGTCAGCGAGGCACCACGAGCCAGTGCCCAGGAGGATGCAACACTTCTAGTTGAGTGAGTTCGTAACCTGAATGGGCAGGGAACACCCTGAGCCTGATAAGCCAGGGTTATGGCATCCACAATCCAGTGGGCCATCCTCTGCTTAGAGACGGCACTCCCCTTCTGCCGGCCTCCATAACAGACAAAGAGCTGGTCTGAGGTCCTGAAGCTTTGTGTCCGGTCTACGTAGCACCTTAATGCTCGGACGGGACAAAGCACAGCCAGGGCTGGGTCTGCCTCCTCCAGGGGCAGTGCTTGCAGTTTCACCACTTGGTCTTTGAAGGATGTAGTGGGAAGCTTGGGCACATAGCCAGGCTGGGAACTCAGGATTACCTGGGAGTCAGCCGGCCCGAACTCTAGGCATGAATCGTCGACCGAAAATGCATGCAGGTCCCCTACCCTCTTGATGGACGCCAGTGCAAGCAGGAGTAGAGTTTTCAATGAAAGAAACTTTAGCTCAACTGAATGCAAAGGCTCGAACGGGCCCTGCTGTAGTGATTTAAGCACTAGAGACAGGTCCCAAGAGGGTATACAGGGGGGCCGGGATGGATTTAACCTCCTGGCCCCTCTAAGGAACCTGATGATGAGGTCATGCTTACCCAAAGACTTCCAATTCACGAGGTCATGGTACGCAGCAACAGCGGCAACCTGGACTTTGAGGGTGGAGGGAGACAGCCTTCGCTCCAACCCTTCCTGCAGAAAGGATAGCACGTATTCGGGGGTCTTCTCGGCGAGAAGAACACCACTCAACGAACAGGTTCCACTTCAAGGCATAGGCGTGTCTCGTAGATGGTGCTCTTGCCGAAGTGATGGTGTTCACTACCTCTTGGGGTAGGTCACCTAGAACCTCCGACTCCCGTCCAGGGACCAAACATGGAGTTTTCAAAGGTCTGGACGCGGGTGCCAAAAGGTGCCCCGTCTCTGAGTCAGTAAATCCCTCCTCAGAGGAACTGGCCAAGGAGGGGCTGTCGAGAGGAGCACTAGTTTGGGGAACCAGGTCCGAGAAGGCCAATATGGCCTACTTGGGGGGACGCCGGGCGAACTGAATCGCATAGCCAAGGCTGATGGTCCGCAGAAGCCAGCCAGACGGGCTGGGTAGCGCTGACCAGGCGCTTAAGAACCGTACAAGCGGGACCAGCGGAACCACAGCCGTACCCGCAGTGGAGCAGCGAGGTGGAACACAGGGACCCAACTCGGGCGGCTTGTGAGCAGGCTGGAGTGTGGTGTGGGGTGCAGGGCTCACCTGGTTCCACGGGTTGGCAGAGGGTGCGTGAGTAGGGCCTTTGCTGACGCTCTCGAACCGCCCGCTGCTGCCATCTTGCGAATGAGGAGGATGAGTGGGGTCCGGAGCTTGGCCGTCCGCAACTCTCCGTGCCCCCCTGTGACCCAGAGATAAGGGAAATTGCTCTTTTATGAAACAAAAGATTCTCCTCCCTGCCCTTCTCCGGGGGAGGGAGTGGTGCGTTCACCATCTCCAGAAGAGCAGATCCCTCCATCTCTGGGTCGCCTGTCTCAGGGCCGCTTGCTCTTCCGTTTACCGCCAGGTTTGGCGGGGGCCTGGACAGGCTGGCTGCCCGCCCACGCCCGGCTCCACGGCGCTGCTTTGCTGGAGGCTGCTGCTGATGCGGCGCGGGAGCGGGGGCAGATGCAGGGGGCCGCCCTCGGTGACGTGCAGGCTGGGGCACTGTGGCCGGCGGACGGGAGGAGGCAGCAGGTGCCCGCCGGGGCAGGATGTGTCGTATCGCCTCAGTCTGCTTCCGGGCAGCCGAGAACTGCTGGGAGAAGCTCTCGACCGTGTCGCCGAATAGGCCGGTCTTGAACACGGGGGCATTGAGGAACCGGACCTTGTCGGTGTCCCTCATGTCTGCCAGAGATGCCGCTCCTGGACCACAAGCGTGGACATCGCACGACCCAGGGTACTCGTGATGACCTTTGTCGCTCGGAGCGCGAGGTCAGTGGCGGTTCGGAGTTCCTTTAGAACTTCTGGGTCATGACCACCCTCGTGCAGGTCCTTCAGTGCCTTAGCCTGGTGCACCTGCAGTAACGCCATAGCGTGTAAGTCAGAAGCAGCTTCCCCGCAAGCCGCATAGGCACTGCCGGTCAGACCAGACGAGTGCCTACAGGCCCGGGAAGGAAGCACCGGGTCTCCACGCCAGGAGGAGGCGGACTTAGGACACAATTGCATTGCTACCGCCCGCTCCACCGACGGGATTACCAAATACCCCTTTGCTGCACCGCCATCGAGTGTGGTGAGGGAGGAGGTGGCCCAGGAAAGCATAGCTGACATTTTGGGGTCCGACTCAGGCCTTGCCACCATCCCAGAGGGCGGCAGCGCAGCCAAATCTTCATCCGACAGCTCTCCCTCCGATGCTGAGATCGACATCCATTCGGGGGGAGGACCACTGGATACCACTGGTACTCTCCTTGAAGAGAGCCCAGCTCGTTCCGTGGGTTGATCCACTGGATCGGAGGTGCAAGAGGAGTGGTGGTCCCCAGAGGGTTGTTTCACTGCGGGGTTTGCCACCACTGTTACCCTCAAACCGCCCGAGCCACTACCAGAAGTGGACCTCGTCTGTCCGCCAGAATGAGCCCCAGATCACGGCAGAGGCAGCGGGACTCTGCCCCCCTGAAGGTAGCGGAGCCTGGTCCGCAGCTCCGAGATGGTCATCTTCCCGCAATGGGAACATTACTCATCCACGAAAGCCACCTCAGCGTGCTTGACGTCCAGACACATGAGGCAGCGATCGTGACCATCACCCGGTGCCAGGTAACGACCGCACCCAGAAACGCACGGGTGAAACGGCATCCTTAAAAGGACGATCCGTCGTCTTTACAAAGACGCACCCGTGAAGCTCTTTTAGAGAGAATTTGCTCTTTTAGGAAATTCTCTTTTAGTGCTGAGGCGCACAGGGGAGATAGCCGCTTGCCACACGACAGGGGACAATGCAGCCTGAAGTGTGCAATCCACTCGATACTGGAACGACCGCCGCTGAATCGCTGTCCCGCCAACACAGGAAACTTCCCAGAGCGTGCAGTTCACCGTAGACACAGTTCAAGGTAAGCAGAACGATACTGTCGCTCGGCTTTGAAGCGAAAAGCTGGTATGCATTGCACCTGCTGCCCTCTTATACTCACGCAGTGATCAGTGGCAGCTGGATGCAGTAATTGCATGCCAATGTGCATTGGCTTGTTTAGTTTATACTCAAAGTAGATTGGTCTATTGAATCGATATCCCATATTCGTCGGTCCCCGACGTGGCATCGAGAGTGACCGACTGAAAGGGAACCATCTCTCTCTCTCTCTCTCTCTCTCTCTATCTCTATATATATATGTGTGTGTGTGTGTGTGTGTGTGTCAAATCAAAATGGGTCAAAATGATCAGAAGATGCTTTTGTCTTATAATTATGCAATTTTTTTAAATTATTATTATTATTATTATTTTATGTAGGCAAAATAATCTTCAGTGCTCACACCCGACTGTGGACATTTCAGATCCTACAAAAATGCACATACTGTACATAAAACAAAAGCAGTTATTTCTGTATTAGAAGTAAAAAAATAAAATAAATAAATAAAAAAAAAAAATCTTTATATTCTGTATCATGTTTTCCCTTTTGCTGTCTCCTTGCCTTTCAGGTCCTGCTCCACCATAAAACCTCTGCAGCAAATCCACAGAAATCAAGATTCAGAAAAGGTGCTGTAATAACTTTGTATTGAAATAACAATAAATTAAATAGACTACAACTTACGATTTAAAAATATATTTTATTCATTTCTGTAGTGTACTCACTCAAAGCCTTTGATAGCAGCATTCCTTCATCAGTCACTCTCCACTGGGGAAGTACATGTGTGTCTCATCTGTCCCTGTAACATTCAGATAACAGTCAAGTTGTATTTTTGCTCAATGCTACATTTAAATGATGAAGTAGTTGTTAATGAACTCGCTCTTTATCCAACACAAATCTTCCTCAATTTATCAACAGTACTAATGGACAAATGAAACAGACAATGTATTTTTAGTTATTTTGTTGTTTATGTACATTACTTACATTTATCTAAAGGAAGCAGTGTTGACAACAAGTAAATTATACTTCATAATAGCACACATACATCAGTCTATTTCATACTAGTTGTGCTCATCTGCAATTTTGTAAAGATTTCATGTCGGATGTTAAACAGACATTAACTGTAGAAATCGTCTTTAATATGCAGTATATGGTTTCATGTAAATGCACTTTGGAGCTGTATGTGTGCTTACTGGAGTTCCCTAGTTTGCGATACATAATAAAACATATTTTTACAGCAAAATCTCAGATATACTATACTGTCTAGCATCTTTACACGTTAAATAATTGAACAGTTTACTCTACAGTAGATCAAGAAATGTGATTTTAACACAACAAACCATGTTTTTAATTTATATTCACTCACATTTGAAGACAACCTCCTCATTTTTTATTATTGTGTAGCAGAAATGAGTCGAACCAGACAAATTAAAGAGTCTATCAGAGCTGTGTGCATTGAAACGAGAGCCGAACTCCTCAGGAAGTCATAAATCAGTTCTAGTGCCACAAGAACCAAGCAAGATAACCAACCAACCAACTTGTTCACACAACAGCTTTCAACATTAACACGAATAGAACAATTATTGACAATTTTAATTAGAAGAAGAGATTGTCAAATTTATTGTTCGTGATTGAAATGCAACGCTGGACATCACATGTAAACCCAGGAGATCAAGTTAAATACTTGCATTGACTCCCCCCCCCCCCCCCAGCCAGTGAAACCAGACTGAAATTCCTAAGGGGGAAGGGCTTTAAACCTTTGTCTTCACAGAAAAGTCCCTTTGCCAGAGAATGGCAAAGAAAGTGCTTTTTGCACATTATATATGGACCAGAATGAACTCAAAAAGACTTATAAATGAATCATTCCATTGCTTAACTCCATATTCATTTATGTGTAACCCACACATTTGACTATCATGTATAATCACTTATTGTGTATGTCTTTTGATAACTATAGGATACATAGTCATGTCTAGTATTGATATAATCAAATTTTCTTGCTTGATATTGTCCTGACAATCATTTATTTGTAAAATATATCATAATCGTGTTATAGGAATCATGTCCAAAATTAGACCCTGTGAGGCAAGAACCACATGCTTGGTAAGATAAACAAATGATTTATGATACCCCCCCTAGCCAAGACCATATCTGATTGGTCAAGGCAACATTTGAGGGGTGGCCAACAAGGAAGTTTAAATACTTTGGACACCATGAAATTTTGCTTTTAATTCTATCATTGCTTGTGCTATCAGTCATGCCTTGCTTTTAGTCTGCTTTTAGTTCCAGCCTTGCTCGTGCTATCAGTCATGCTATAAGTCATGCCTGCTCTTAGCTTTTAGCTTGTAGCTTTGCTACCTAGCTTTAGCTTGTAGCATGTAGCCATGCGGTTAGTCATCATTGTTCTTTGAGCGCGGTTCCAGCGTGCCTGCCTGCTGCTACTATGCCACGATGAGAAGGAACACAACCTAGTCTCGTCAAACTTTATTTCTTTTCTTTTCCGTTTGAGAGTTTCGTGTTCTGAGTTAAGTTTTGTAACGTCCGTTCAACTTCAACCAGCGCACACGACTCTGCACTTTCAGCCAACGCCCAACAACCACGGGCTTCCCAAGACGTCACTTCAGAGACTGAACTTCCAGCCAATCAACGACCTCGGGATAGCCCTTTCACCGAGGCTCCTTCTTCACAGGAGATGCAAGTAACTTTACCTCCAGACTGTGACCTTTACTGGTGTATCTAATATAATTTTAACCTCATTGAGGAACTCAATGCGAGGGCTAATTACGTGATTGATGGTTGTTCATGTTTATGCAATTTAACGTATTGCTGTTAACTTGGGATTCCATATTTCCATTCTCTTAAACTCATCTTTCCCTAACTTTCGACGTTCCTGCAACTTGTGTGAATGTGTGTGTGCATGCGTTTATGTGTTAGATTAGTTTATGTCTTAGATTTATCTAATAAAGCCTTATTCATATTGAAAAGAGAAGTATCTTGTGTTTTGTGCTTACAAGTTAATGTCTTAAACTGCCGATCTTGTTACTGTGCTAATTAATAGTGTTTTCACTATAGTTTGGATATTGGTATCCAGCGCAGATTTGATGTTAAACCTCTAGTTCACTGAATCGCAGGGCGTCTCCGTGAACAGCCTTGAAACAGTGATTCTGCTCAAATTCCCTTTAAAATCTTAAATGATTCCCTTTGAGCTAAATTGACCTGTTTCCCTTACAATTGTAACAATAACTGTAACAATCTCAAGATAATTACTGTGCTGTCAATAAACAGCTGTGTCATTCCAAACTTACCTTCTCAATAATTGAGAAAAAATACATTATTTACTATTATAATAACATTAACTCTTTCATATATATATATATATATATATATATATATATATATATATATATATATATATATATATATATATATATATACAGTATACTCTGTCAGTGAAGAAAATATTGTGGCTTTCATTATGCTTTTATTATTAGGCTTTCATTATGTATACTGGGGAATATTCACTAAACAGTTTTCTGATGTATTCAGTGCAAACCCCTGCAAATTGCATTCAGCACAGTTTTTGGGGGCATGTTTGATTCATTACTTTATTTGCATAATTCATCTAGTGAATCGGTTACTAAAACAATGCAGACAGCACGTGCAAATAAACAACGCTATCAGTGGGGCACAATTTATTCAGAATTCCTCCCTACAGGAACAATTTTTTTTTTTTTTTGTGTGTGTCAAATGTTCACTCTGGTTTTGACAATTACGGAGCAGTTTTGAATATTGATTCTTGGAATTTAAATGACTTATTTTCATTGTCAATCTCTGAGGTCCTCAATCTGTTATTTCCCTTTAGTCCAGGGTGTTATTGAAAACAAATCTGAAGAAAACACCCCGGAGAAAGGGCTACAGAGGTCAAAGCTTCACATCACTGTCATCTATAAAAGATAGCTGCTCTATAATAGCCAGCTGGATAAACAACACCTACTGTTTCTGGGGGTTTCTCTTTTCATCAAATCCATTTAGTTTACTATTTTTTGTCAGCAATTTATTGACCAACAGTATAAGTGTTGTGAGGTTCCACTGTGCTGATTTTAATTTCAATTCTCTGTAAACACGCACTTTAGTATCAGTCGTTTGCACTGTGACTAGCTGCTTTTTAGTGTCTCGACCATGGGAGCTGCATTTTTAAGATTCTATGTCAAATAAAACAAAGTTAAACTTTTAAAACCATTCCTCTGTGATGCGTCTAGCATTTTAAACACAAAGACACATTCTGTGTTGAGGTTAGGGTTAGGTTAGGGTTCGTACTTCACACAAGCTCAAGATATTTCCACGCTTTATTATACGCAATAAAATTCAATTCAATTCAGTTTTATTTGTGTAGCACTTTTTACGATATAAATCATTGCAAAGCAACTTTACCGAAAATTCAATTTCTACAATATTAAGTAGTAGATTATCATGTGCATATGGCATAAATTTCGGGAAAAAATGTATTAAAGATGATGAACACTATTAACAGCAATTATTATATGATGCAATCATACTTGTAGCCATATTTGGTAGTTCTGTATGTTTTTTCAGGGTTAGCATCATCCGAGGCCCTCTGAGAGGGTGACGTCATCTCTTCCCGTGTGTTCTGGATCCAGATTGTAGCTTGTGTAAATCCTGGATATCCTGGCATGTCAATCCCATGGCAAAAGAGAGAAAGAAAAAGAAACATAATTAGCATAGCTAATGTTCCAACCAAGTAAAATTAATTTGTTTAACCCAAGCTAAAGAATACTAATGCACATTTGATCAGATATAAATGCAGTCCAAAATTATGAGATGCATTACTTGAATGCTTGGCCAAAGAGATGTGTCTTTAATCTATATTTAAACAGAGAGAGTGTGTCTGAACCCTGAAACATTATCAAGAAGGCTATTCCAGAGCTTGGGAGCCAAATGTGAAAAAGCTCTCCCTCCTTTAGTGAACTTTGCTATCCTAGGAACTACCAAAAGTGATCATATTTTCTTGACCTGGTAAGGACTCTAGCTGCTGAGATGAAAGAATGCTGTTTTTGTAATATGGGAAATATGATTTTCAAAAGACAATTTGATATCTAATATAGCACCCAGATTTTTGACTGTAGAGGAGGTAGCAGTACAAACGTCTAGTTGCAAACTATAATCTAAGAGATTCAGTGTACTGTACTTTGGTCCATTAAGTAATATCTCTGTCTTATTTGAATGTAATAGGAGAAAATTATTGGTCATCCAATCTTTTACATTTTTAACACACTCTGTTAGCTTAGATAATTTTTAAGTTTAATCTGGTCTCATTGAGATATATAGTTGAGTATCATCAGCATAACAGTGGAAAGTAATCTTTTTTTTTTTTTTTTTATAATATTACCAAGGGGCAACATGTATATTGAAAATAGCAGAGGACCTAGGACAGATCATTGTGTCACACCATAATTTACTCATAATAAATTAGATGACTCCCCATTTAAAGGTCCCATTTTTCGTGCTTTTTTGAAGCTTTGAGGGTGTTTACAGTGTGCAATATAACATGTGTTCATATATTGCATGTAAAAAACCACAGTATTTTTCACACAATTCACCTATCTGTATTCCGCTGTTTTCACTGTCATAAAAACAGTCTGATGACTTCCTTGTTCTATAAAGTCCCTCCTTCAGAAATACGTAACGAGTTCTGTTTGGGCCAGGGGTTCCTTTGTTGTGATTCGACAACAGCTTAGCGCACGCGGCCCTCCTGGAAACGCGATTGGGCTAGTATTGGAGTAGTTTTGAGAAGCAAGTGGGCAGGAGCATGTGGTAGAGATGTACTTATAATCACAGGAGCGTTTTTACTGATGAGATGCGCATGAAAATCGCATTTGATTTTTTTGCACAGCCCTAACATCTAGTTAACAAAGCTAAACAGTGTTGCCCTTTGTGTAATAAGTTACAGAAACTGTTAAACACACCAACTTAAATAATAAAATACACTTACCGGTTGTGGTCCATAAACAACGCCTTCTCCAGACAAAGAGGGAACTGCTCCATCTTTCAGGAATAATCTTTGTGAGAATCCGGCATTACACTGATTGAGATTGAGAAAGCTGTCCTCAGCAAGCGGTCCTCAGCAAAATATGCTGCACATAGTTTTACATGTGGATTATAATTTTCGCTTGGCATTGAACTTTAAGGTTTAGAATTTTACAGATAGTATTTATACTCTAACAACAACATTACACACTAACTAAAGTTTAAAACATGGGATCACGAAGAACGGGACCTTTAATTAAACAAAGTGGTAGCAATCGGACAGGTAGGTTCTAAACCATCTTAAAGCCTCCCCTTGAATACCTGTATAGTTTTGTAATAGATCTATGAGTATGTCATGATCTATGGAGTTGAATGCAGCACTAAGATCAAGTAAAACTAGCAATGAGATGCAGCCTTGATCTGATGCAAGAAGCAAGTCATTTGTAATTTTTTACAAGTGCAGTTTCTTTGCTATGGTGGGGCCTCTAACCTGACATAATATCTTCATTCAAATATACAGTACAGACCAAAAGTTTGGATACACCTTCTCATTCAAAGAGTTTTCTTTATTTTCATGACTATGAAAATTGTAGAGTCACACTGAAGGCATCAAGGGCTATTTGACCAAGAAGTAGAGTGATGGGGTGCTGCGCCAGATGACCTGGCCTCCACAGTCACCAGACCTGAACACAATCGAGATGGTTTAGGGGTGAGCTGGACCGCAGACAGAAGGCAAAAGGGCCAACAAATGCTAAGCATCTCTTGGGGAACTCCTTCAAGACTGTTGGAAGACCATTTCAGGTGACTACCTCTTGAAGCTCATCAAGAGAATGCCAAGAGTGTGCAAAGCAGTAATCAAAGCAAAAGGTGGCTACTTTGAAGAACCAGTATACCGTACACACAGCTTCAATGGTGGGACTGAGAGCTTTCTGACTAAATCTAAAATATCTTAAATTGTGTTCCAACACCAGGAGGGTAAGTTATTAATGACATAATCTTGCAAACTGGGCAAACTAACCCTTTAATATCCATTTCAGAGTTGATGTTATATGGCTCGTTCAATGAATTGCTGGCCGTCTCGGTGATCAGCCGTAAAACAGTGATTCTGTCCAAATTCCCTTTAAAATCTTAATTGCTAAATTGACCTGTTTCCCTTACAATAGTTATGTATGTTTTGATTATAAAGTGTTGTTGTAGTAGAATTAATAATAATAATAATAATAATAATAATCAAAACCTCCATTATTTTAATCTCCTTGCATACTTTCTTACCTGCCTCATTGACACAGTCCCTGTGTCAACCTCATTAGGGGAGGGTCCTTTGACTTTCAGTTGTGAATCACTAAATATTCATGGACATTGACAATCTCTCGCATATTGCCTTTTTGACACAAAACATGTCTTACAAAAATAAATAAATAAATAATAATAATAATAATAATAATAATATATTATTTTCTGTGAAAAATTGAGTAGGATTATTTTCACATCATTTTATTGCACACACAAAAAACAAAATGCTACCACATATAGTTCTCATAAGACTTGTGAACAAAAATTCAGTCTTATTGTCAGTGAACGGCAGAACCGGTCCCAGCCAATCATCAGCGCTCACACTCCTTATTTCATCGACTTTTATTGTATTCACAATCCATGCATAAACCCTTTTGTTTCCTCAGAAATACAGATTTGCACATGTTGTTTGCATATTATTGTAGCCTAGCTGTATAGAGTGCTATCAGAAGTTAGCCATTAATATGTTTATAAGAAATTGAAAAAAAGCACAAATGTCAGGGCATTTCAAATCTTCTCCAGGCCCCGTCTATGTAATGTTTTATTTCTGCAGTAACTAATAGCATCATATTTCTTTTTACATAAAGTCATTAAGTATCGATCTTTTTAATTATCAAGGTTTTAAATTGACATTGGACTGTTTGAGACCCCAAATCCCTATTGAATACTGCCTTTGATTTCCAAAACCATATTGTTCTCTCTGTATAAGAACTGTAGAAGTGTTCATTCCTGGAGGGCAGACAGTATGTATTTACATTTATTAATTTAGCAGACATGTTTATCCAAAGTTTAGCTACAATCCTAATTAAACACAAATGAACCAGCTAACCAGGCATGTTGTAGAAGGATGAATCTAAACTGTGCAGGAAGTGAGCCTGCAGGAGTGGAATCAGACACCTCTGATATTATACTGCAAATATAATGGGCTAAACCCTGATGTAAATATGCTCTTTATATTTATCTTTAGTATGGTAAATAGTTTTAAGAAGAGATGGCTCTTGCTGCTGTGCCCTTTCTGTAGTCTACAAGGTTGCTGTAATTATGTATCACAAGGGATTGTAATTATTCATATTTGCTGCCGTGAAAAATTGTTTCCGAACCACTTTTCGACCGAATGCATCGAGCGGCACAAATGAGTAAGTGCCTATCATCCCCACCATCGTCATACACTCCTATCTTCACCCAAAAGAAGGTCAACACATAATAATTGTGCACTCCAAATGGCCTGTTTTATCCATTTGTTTAGTCTGACATCTGAAAGTTAAGGGTGTGTGACATTTGGTGAGTTAAAAACAATAAGTGATGGAAGCTTCATGGACTTTACTGCTCAAATGACACTCATTGGCATGGCGACACTGTAAGCCGTAAACTGATGCACATTATTCTGAGTGCTGGGTTTTAGAAGCCATTGATAGAGAACATTCCTTTAGGTGGACAAAAGCCAGCCATCAGTGAGCAATGCTAACTGTCTGAAGGCTTCACAGTAAGATACAGCAGCATTATGCTAAGTCTGCTTGGGGGAAAAAAGGAAAGGGGAATAGAAAGGAGACTGAGAGTATATTACAATTCTGCTCTGCAGCTGCGCAGAATTAATGCACTCGCGATTGGTTTCAGTTGAGTCAAAGAAGAAAGCCCTTCACCAGGGCTTTGCTCGTATTTCATGTTGTCTCCCTTTGTGGCTGACATCAGTGAAAATTAATGTATTCGGAGATGTCCTGAGTGCTTAGCAAGTGATTGATAAGATGATGCAGCTGAGGATTTTTAAATGCTACTCAGGGAACAGCTGTAATCCCAAGCACGTAACTTTTATTCCCTCTCTTTCCTGCCCCTCTTTTAAAGGATTAAACGGACGTTATTTATTCCCGCTGCATTTCAGTTACCGCACTGGCTGGTGATAATTCTTAGCTTAGTTTGTTTATTCCATTTGCTGTGAGGCCGGTACAAATTTGTAAACATGAGGCAGTGTTCTGTGAAACATACGGACTGCTTCTGTTCAGAGGATGGCACTCAGATTTGTTTACAGCCTGGTGTTAATTGCATGCACACTGTAAAAGATTTTGTGGTGAGTTAATTTAGGTGCAGCAGCTCGATCCTGGCTTGTTTCGATACCTGTGTGTTTGGGTTGTATTTATTGCTAGGTCTGCTTTTAGTTGTGGGAAGATAAATGACCGTGAGCATCATGGCCTGCAGGTGTTTTAGTCACTGACATGAAAAATGCAGATTTTTGCTGATCAATACTCAACCTGTGGTGTTTTTGCCCTATGACCCTATCAATAACAATTGCATATCTAAATTTGACCAACACAGATAATGGCAGAAAATGGATTATAGCAAGATATGGAGCTGAAAAGCACGGCCTGCTTTTATATGTTGAAGTAAGAAAACAAAGTAATGCTTTCCATTCCTCTTAGGATAGCAGGGGCATGAAAATGAACATAAATGCGAGTTGTTTTGATGGCTCTCAGAAAATCATTCTCATGCAAACTCTCAGTGTTGAGTGTGGACAGGTGTGAGCGTGACCTCTGCACTCATGTTTAAAACACAAGAGCTCTCCTCTGCACGTAAACACTTTAACAGCTTTTGTTCAGCGCTTGCCAGATTCACACTCCACTGTTCACCATGTTGCTGTTTCTCTTGCAGTTTTATCGTAGAGCTCTGTTTAATGTAACTGCAATTGTATTAGATCAGAAGAAAAGCTTGGACTAATTTCCAATGCAGTAATTCATTAATATCAATAACCTTTATGACTAGTTCTAAATAAAGGGATAACAAAATGAAAATCTTCAAGTAAGCAAGCAATGGAATGCATAACATGTTATGTGTGTTGTCATAGATAAAATAAAAATACTAAAGATTATTAAAAAAATATATATTAATAATACATGTATAAGATATGTGCATTGTGCTTTCAAGTAAAATGTGCTTTTGATTACACAGTTTTGTAAGAATAGATACATGCATAGTTATATTGTTTAATTAAAATGAAACAACAATTCGAACTTGATTCAGTTCTAATATTTAAAGGAATAGTTAACCCTAAAAAAAAAATTAAAAAAAAAAAAAAAAAAAAAAAAAAATTGTTGGCTACTTGATGTTTTTTTCAGCTCCAAGTCAGTTTCGATGAAGAAACATCTTGGATAACCTGAGGGTTTTAGCAAATTTTCATTCTTGAGTGAACTATTCCTTTTAACACAGTTTATTTTGTTATTTATTGGCTAAATAAATGCTGTATAGCCACTTTACTATGCCTTGTTTGATTTTCCTAGTTATGTTAATTAATCAGAATAATTTAAATGATTAAAATAAATAAATATGTAAAATAACAGGAAATGTCATTACTTATTAATTTTCATAAAAGACAGCAATAAGAGATTTTGAGATAGCTAATCCCCATTATGTATGGTGATCGCAGTCTTCCTGCCATGTGTAAAACTCTGCAACAAACGCCAAAGACTTGGACAGAGATGTATGTGTGAATACCATGCACAGATGCATATGCAAATGATCCACAAATGCAGAGCTTATGAAATGTTAACTACTCCCACATCGTCATGGCGATGGATATGATCACACTGGAGTGTGCGAGTCACATCGCCTTCCTTTCTTTTGTTCTTATCTGCACACTACATACTTCCTGTGCATGTCTGTCTTTTAGGCTATACAATGGTGATATGTAAAACAGCTTTCATGAGGGGGGTAAATCTCTCATGATATGTAGTTTGTTCTTATCATCAAATTATAGTATTGAACCTAGCTGAAGCTATACATCTGACAGAGCATTGTTTTGTTTACGTCTGTTGAGCGAACAGATGCCAGAGTGGATTTTCTTCGCCATGCCCTTTGAGCATAACAAAGTAAAGGGCATGAGATGAAGGACACGTTCATTTGAGGGACAGAATAACAAGGCTAGATGAATGCCACTGCGTCTTCAGAACACTGCATCTCTCTTCAGTAAATGTGTTTTGTTTTTTTTTTGTTTTTTTTGTACAGCCTATTCAGCTTGGTTCAGAAAACCAACGGCGTTCATAGCAACAGGCCTATGGATGGCAGATGAGAGGAGAGAGAACAATCAATGGCATGCAGACATAAAGCTAGGTGCATAGAATAAATTTGCTTTTCACAGGCAGAAAAGAGTGCGAGGTTAGCAAGGACCTGTTGTGAAAAAAATAAATAAATAAATTATCCATTCAGGTGTCTCTCTGTGCTATTTTAACACATCACGGCTTGTGCTCCGCTTTGTTGGATCTGACCTGTGCGCCTTTCTCATGAATGCTCGTCGTGTAACTAAAAGGATTTGATATTTTTGCTTCAGAAGACTCTTAAATGGATAGTTCACACACACACACACACACACACACACACACACACACACACACACACACACACACACACACACACACAACGTACTGTAAGTTACTCACTTAATGGCAGAGTCAATATCAGTGTCTGTGGCAATCTTAATCTCAAATCTGTATCTGTTTGGATAAAATCTGGAAGTGGGCGGGGCTTAAAACGTCCTTTCATCAAATTCTGTTGAAATAATTTAAGGAAAATATTCGGCGTTTGAAAATTGCTCCAGCTCCGAAAGACAAAGAAACATATTGTGTATCATTTTGTACACGATGGTATTACTCTTGGCAAGCTCTGATTTCTGAGAGATGCACAAAAACGGCAACATGGCTATTTGATTTGCATTCATTTTACTCTAAGTTTACATTTATTCACCTCAAATACTCATTATTGGATAGAGATGTTATAGGGTTAGGCATTATATCATACTATCCTCTGACTAACCTATTATCCAGTAAACACAATGGCTTTGTCTGCTGAATATCTTTCCTATTTGGTAGAATTTGTTATTCGTTTTGAAGCCATTATCCATGCCTTTCCAAATGAGGCATTAGCCTTTGGGCACATCCCTATTATTCACCCTCATGTTGTTCCAAACCCATAAAACTATCTTCTGTGAAACACAAAAGAAGACATTTTGAAAAATGTCTGGGTCTTGGGTGAAAAATGTCTTCTTTTTTTATGTCCATACATTAGAAGCCAAACAGTTCTTGGACCACATTTCCATTCCTTGTATGGACAAAAACATTCTTCAGAATATCTTTCTTTGTGTCCTGCAAAAGAAAGGCTATCATATTGGTTTGGGACGACATGAGACTAAATTATGACAGAATTTATATTTTTGGTTGAACTACCTCTGTAAGTCTTTGCAAACATTTTGTGTTATTTTGATTAAAGCAAAAACAAGGGCATTCATTTAAAAGCTCCATAATGCTGTTCCTGAGCTATAGTGCAAATCTTTATAGTTTAGGTGATTAATCCTTCTTTTCAAGGAGGAATAATCGTACTTGATTTGGGCTTATTGGGCCACACTCCATTGTGTGCACAGAGTTGCCAGTTTTACCTCACAAAGACACAGCTGTTTTCAGAGACCCTTTTTAGGAATTATGAGTCAAAATGGCCCCTCTAAAGGCACTACAAGTGCATAACGGTTCCTTTCAGCTGTTACCCAGCAACAGAGAGTGATAAGAGCACACTGTCCATTTAGAATGACTAAACAGAGCATATAGTGAGCAGAATATACACTGTTATTGATAATTAATGTAACCCTTTGGCGTATATGCTGAAACTGTTGCTCCCAGTGGAGCGCCGTTGTTGTAAAGCACAGCGGCTCAAACGACAGCTCTTGACACAGCCCAGGGATTTGTTGTAAGCCATTGCATATTCACAGTATCAACTCAAGGTTTTTATCCATCCTCATACAAAGTCTGGGTAACAAAGACAGGCTGAGACACCCTGCTTTGAAGCCTTTTTCATTTAGTGCCATTCTTCAGCCGCTGCACGCGTCGTCCATTTAAATGCACTGGTATTGTTCTCCACAATGTCAGCTGCATTTTGATCAGGGTCATGATGCAAAATATTTTCTCATCTGAAAGCTGCCCGATAGGTGAATCAAACAAAACACCGAGTGTAAAAAATGAGGAGACGGTTGCTGTCGTGTTGTGAAACCTCATTCAAAGGCCTGTTTCACATTTGAATTAGGTTCTTTTGCAATATGCGAGCTCATTTTATATATATACATATTTAGATTTTGGTGCGTATGTGGTATCCTTTCTTGAATTTTCTCTCATTTTAGAACTTTTTGACTTTTCATATCCTTTGGTACTTTTGGAACTATGGAAGCCATTAGTCAAATGATCGGTAGAGCCACAAATGATTTCTCTTTATGCCCCATTCCAGTGTTTCAGACCAGTGGGCGCCTAACTGTACCCAGAAATCTCCACAAGGGAGAAATTTCTCCCACTGAGTGTTGAGGTTGTGCCAGCATAATTAGTCCCCCATGCATTCTCCTCCAGCTTGAGTGAGACATGCAAGGGACTTTCTTTGTTGCTTATAGTGGCTGAGCATTAGCCCAGGAAAAGAATGCTACAAAAGCTTTTAATTTATTTATTTAGCAAGAGATGTTTTAAAGTAGATGAAACTTGCTTGTTGGATTTAAGAGAAACTGGTCCAAGTTCCCGATACTAAAACATGGAACTGGTGAGTAAAGCAATTACACCCTCATGGATGTCTCCCCTTCAAACTTGGCAAATCTCCAGTCCAGTTAGTTTTGCACTGTCCTAAAAATGAATGATTTTTCATGCTGTGCATATTCTGCTTTTGTTTATGCATAGCTGGTGCAATAAAAACCAGTTATGCGTTTTATTTTGAATACTCTTTCTTTAAATGCATTTACATTTATTAGATAAAAGGGCATTGATTGTAAAATAATAATATCATGGTCATTATCTTCATGTATATTGTCAATGTCATATGGCCAGAACAGAGATATGAGTGAGACAAACATGTGAAGAGACTAGTGATATAGCGGCCGTTAAGATTGTGTTTGAGGGATATGCTGTGTCCCTTGGTGTGTCTGGATGAGAATGGAATGGCATCTCTCAGGTGCTTAGGTATGAATGAGACTCTATATTCCTCTTGGAAAAGCCTGAAACACTAGACCAGATTACCAGATTCCTAGCAGTCTGTTTCAGGTCTGTTTTCCCACCTGGTGTTTAAACCATCACGGATATCTGGTAGTTTTGCACCGTTGTATTTATGGTGAATATCCAGACTGTGTTTTGGTGATTGTCTTTGCAAACACCATTTGTGTGATACTGGCAGGGCCATCAGCATCTGCGGTGCTCAAGTAGCGTCTATGATTTCGACAAATAAATAAATAAATGTTACAAGCACATTATTGTTTTTGGTGCTACCAGTCAAAGTAAAACTTTCATCGACTATTTAGTCTCTAGACAATATGCAACCCAGAAATCCAGCAATTTTTGATGGGACGTAGGTTTTGAAAAACCTACTCCTCATCTGCCACTGTAATGTAAACCAATCTGTTTATTTGTTACCCTAAGTGACCCATGCATACTTAAAATATCTCTTATTCACAAATTAAATGACTAATATGTTCAGAGGAAGCTGGGAATGAGGTTCATCCAATCATCTGAAAATCAAAGTTAGTCCGATAGCAGATTGCATATCTGGAAATGCCAGATGGATAGCCACAATAGACATCCAGATGGCCACTAAAACACATTTACCGTGTTTCAAACATCACACCTATGTTCCCTGCTTCTGTGGGTTCTGTGATTTCCAGTCATTTCTTGCCTTTCTCTGTCTTCTTCTTTTTTTTTTTTTTTCTTGTAACTACTATGTCTTGTGATCCCATATTCAGTAATGACTTTGCATAGCCACAATTATTAGAAATGTGTGTGATCTCCAGTGTTTAATATGCATTTAAGAGCCCTGAAGACAATGTAAAAAAAAAAAAAAAAAAAAAAATCAGTCTTATAACTTGGTTTCCCCACTACTGAACGAAAAAAAAAAAAAAAAAAAAAAAAAAATTATTAGTATCTTGACAGGTGGGGACGGATTTGCAATCTAACATCAAAGAATAGATTAAGCATACTTCCCTCTCAAATTACATTCACATATTTCAAATATGTATGAGGAACATTATGCCTTATTTTTTTTTTTTTACACTGACCTCATTGCTTCACACCCAATCTCATTTGGCCTAAGAAGTGAAATTGAGTTGTTGAATGAATCAGCCTCATGCCAAATCTATCCTCAAAGCATCTTGGAGGGTCCATCTTGAATTATGGCATCTCAATACCAAACAAGACTTCAGAAATTCCAGAATATAAATGTATATTATTATTTACTATTTAAAGTAATAATAATAATAATAATAATAATAATAAATACAAAAATAAAGACTTTTATTAAAGGATGGGAGTATTATTATTTCTGTATAGTCTGAACTACAGAATGGACCCTTTTCACAGTTCTGGGTTTCTCAGCAGTGGAAATTATCATAGTTGGGGTAACTTGAAGAGCATTGAACATGAGAGTACCAAAAATATATATTTTTTGCATTCCATTCGCTCAAATACCAAAATAAAAAAACTCCATGATAGTGTTTTCGTGACTTTCAATAAAAGGGGAAACAAATGAGAGAGATAATGGCAGTCAGAAGAGAGAACGATGTCAAATTTACCGTCCCTCCTATAGACGCTGCATTACAAACACACTTGCGTGCGTTGTTTTGTTTTTTTTTGTTTTTTTTTCAAAGGTGAATATGATACAAGAAATGTGGGTATAATGTTTCATGTACATACATACATAAAAAAAAAAAAAATAATAATAATAATTATAATAATAATATATATATATATAATAATAATAATAATAATAATATACGGTGCTGATGACCATTAAACGCGTCTTTACAGTATAGTGAAAAGGGTCCATTACACAACATAAGCATGCAGGTAAAGTTTTAGTTGTTGGTTAGAGGTCAGTCAACATCTTTGAGCACATGTGGACTCATGTAAAGATGGATAGAGACCCCAGAGACCTGGAAGCCTCTTAGCTGGATGTTCCTGACAGCACAGTCCTCTCATGTAACCTTGTTCTCTCATCTGCACTCAAGCGAGCCTCCATGGCTGAAGAGTTTTAATGACCCATGCCACTTCAGAGGCCACACGGCCCGCTATAGGCTGGAGATCAAAAAGCCAGGGTTTACCTGTTTCTGCCCCTCTCTCCTTTGTTGTGGGATGGAAATTTAGACAGATTTCAGAACTAGATCAAAGCATCACTGTCTGCTCATTTACTTTGGTTGAATTTGGAGTGTACAAGGGTGAACAGCATTATAAATGGAGCTCAAAGGCAACTGCTGAGAAGTTAAATCCCTGCGCTCCTGAAACAGAATCAAACATGTATGCAGGGCAGATTTATTTGAGACATGTACAGGATTTTTCATGTGTGCCCCCAGTTAATACCTGTAGTACTTTTTCAATTTTAAACAGAAATGTTTTTAACCAATGTTAAAAAGTTTGGGGTGTGTATGAGTTTTTATTTATTTAGATTAAAAAAGAAAAGAAAAACAGTATTTAAGTATGGGTTAAGTGGCAGGAGTCGGGTCGACAGTGTAATTACTGATGTAACACATTTATGTACACATAGGGGTGCTAAGAGTTGCGGTATCAAATGATTAATATAAATGTAAATAGGACACCGCAGTTAGTGACATTATAAAGTGGAAACATTTTTAAAAAAACAATTTTTTTAAAGATGTGTTTATTGTCACTTTTAATGAATTTAATTTATTCCTGCCGAATAAAAGTATCATTTAAAATAAAATAAAATAAAATAAAATAAAATAAAATAAAATAAAATAAAATAAAATAAAATAAAATAAAATAAAATAAAATAAAATAAAATAAAATACAAATACAAATACAAATAAATGCTTTTGAATGGTATTGTGTATCATGCTAATATGTGACCCTAGAACACAAAACCAGTCTTAGGTCACTGGGGTATGTTTGTAGCAATAGCCAAAAATACATTGTATGGGTCAAAATTAATGATTATTCTTTAATTCCAAAAAATAATTCGGATATTAAGTTGAAATCATGTTCCATGAAGGCATTTTGCACATTTCTTACCCTAAATATATAAAATCTTGTTTCTATCCTAGAAAACCATACATCAATGGAAAGCGCATTTATTCAGCTTTCAGATGATGTATACATCTCAATTTTGAAAAAGTGACACTTAACACTGGTTTTGTGGTACAGGGACAAATATTTGTTTGATAGGATGGAACATTTTGGAAAAACACCTTTATTCAACTATGTACAATAATAGCATGTTTATTATGTTAAATATAATTTACATTTAATTACACAAACTAATGTAATTATCACTATATAGCTATGCACAATTTATTAAGTTTTAGTATTTGTGGCGCAACCTTGACTGAGCTCAAATGTTAAATGTTCTTAGAACTTGATAAATAAACACAAACACAAATGCATTTTCTTTGAGCTTTTTTAGGCACGTGTAGCTAATGATTTAGAGATTGTTAAGTATTAAAGCTTTTGTTGTTGGACCAGAGCTTTTGGGGAGCTACGATCAATACTCTTGACTTTGTTCAGGTTACGTTTTATTGTTTGTGTATCTTCAGGCGATATTTTGTAGTTTCTATTTTGAAATCTATAAAGGCCACAAAGCAGCATGAGCAAGCTGTTAATATTTTCTGATCTGTAGCAGATAGTATTTTTTTTTTACTTAGCTTTAAGCCATATTTTTAAGGGGTGAAAATGTATTAGTGTTCCAGACATCGGTAGCTCCTAATCAGACGACACACACACACACCAGTCCTCTAGTGTTAAATCCCCAAAAAGTGGTGAGGAAACTCATTAGCACTGGACTTCTGTAATTGATAAGTTTACATCAGAAAGATAGCGCAGTGTGGACTTCATTAGCTTTAGGACCAGAGGAAGACTTTCTCTTTCGGGTATCTCTTCTGGTTTCACAGAAAGCTTTATCGAGGGACTCTTGTAAAGAACAATAAAGAAAAAAAAAAAAAAAGAGAGAAATAGAAATACAGACCTGTGTCTTTCTAAATAGCTTTGCTAAACCATGTATACCTTTTATTCTGTTTGGTGGCTGTTGTTTTTATTTCTCCTCAGAAAGTGCTGTGATGCTTTTGACTGTACATTTTTACAAACATGGATGTGTGTTGTATGTTATGATTATTATTATTTTATGTTTATGTTTTAGTTTAAGTTTACTGACTCCTAGAAATTAAAAATTAAAAGCTAGCTGGGCACTGAGCAGTAAGAAACATAATGTATGTTATTATATTGAAATTAATTTTCATTGACATTTCTTTGACTGATCTTAACTATTCTTGTCACTGGGGTATATTTGTAGCAGTAGCCAAAAATACATTGTATGGGTCAAAGGTATTTATTTTTGTTTTGTGCCAAAAATCATTAGCATATTAAGTAAATATCATGTTCCATTAAGATATTTTGTAAATTTCCTACCATAATATATATATATATATATATATATATATATATATATATATATATATATATATATATATATATATATATATATATATATATAAACTTATTTTTTTTATAAGTAATATACATATAATTAAATTTGGTCAACTTTAAATGCTATTTTCTCAATATTTCGAATTTTTTGTACCCTTAAATTAAATTTGTTTAAATAGTTGTGTCTCGGCCAAATAATATCCTATCATAAGAAACCATACATAAATGGAAAGCACATTTATTAATCTTTAAGATGATGTTTAATTGTACATTTCGAAAATTGGATCCTTATGTCTGGTTTGTGGTCCATGGTCACATATGTATCCTACATTATATGTTAGTTAATTATAGATAGAAATCTATCATATATGTTGTTATATGTAAATATTGTTTTTCATTAAGTGCTGTGCTGTCACAAAATATTATAATCAAGACTGTGTGTGTGCGTGTGTGTGTGTGTGTGTGTGTATATATATATATATATATATATATATATATATATATATATATATATATATATATATATACACACACTTTTTTAAGTTCAAGTTTACTTGAAAGCTAGGTTGGCACAGAGCAGTTGAAATATAACATATATTATTATATTACATATAAATATATTTTCATTGACTCATCAAGGTCAGATTTTCATTATGACATGAATAACAGCTGTATCCATGGTGACAAGGACTAAAGGAAATATCAAAGATGGCGCTTTATCACCAGAATGTTGTGCTGCAGTGTGAGCGTAAAGTATAGAGCGGATGTTGATTTTTATTTTTCACGATCCAAGCATGATGTGATTCCGGCTCAAGTTTGGTTTTTGGGTGATAGTTCAGCTTTTAGGTGGGGAGGCTCACAGTTTGAGTTTTTAAGACTGCAAACTATCTCCTTCCCTCGGTATTCTAATGACCTGAGGCGTCTTTCATCTACATCTTTACAGTCACTGAGATCTCAGCCAACTGCTCATCAATTTGTCTTATCTCTCTCTTCCTGCTTCCATTCCTTGCCGGTGCTCAGTAGGTGGAATAAATTACCACCAGTCAACATAATCTACGAAATAACCAAGTCTCTCACACACAAACATCCACTTCCCTTTGGTGCCACTGAATGATAACAGAGGGAGAAAAAGGATGTGACTGAGATAGAGATCCAAGCTGAACATTTGCAGTGAAACTTCCAGGCCAATTTATTTCCCTCTCACTCTTACTAGGAATGACACCTTGTAATTCCTGGCAGATAATTGCTAGCGGGACCCTACCTGTAATGTTATTCTTCACAGGAAATGAATGACACTCTCAGTCCTGATGTTTCAACTTAACGACAGCTAAATTGGCCGTAACCAGTGGAGTTCAGACGTTCGGATATAGCCGTGTGTTACCAGGGGAAATCTGGGAAAGTAATTAGGAGCTTAATAACCAAATGGATGTATTACTCAGAAAAGTGGCTGCTCGTGTAATTTGTTTTCAGCCGAGACATTTTCAAACTGTAGTTATTATGTGGAAATAGACAGTAGATGATACTGTGGTAAATTCCCTAATCTCACAAGCAGTGAAAAGTATGGAAGACTGCACGGAAAATCAACACTAAAACAAGACAGATCTGACTAAATAAAAACAGCACATAAATACAATTATCGTGGCAATAATTATTCTGTACTTGGGGCACATTTGATCGTCATAGTATGTGTGTGTGTGTGTGTGTGTGCTCTTGTTTTTGTGAAATATCAGGACACAACTCTGTATACTGACATGACACAGGTATTACAAGGAGAGGGTGACTTATGAGGACATAACCCATCTCCCCATTTTTCAAAACGCTTATAAATCATACAGAATGAGTTTTTTTTTGAGAAAGTAAAAATGCACAAAGTTTCCTGTGAGAGTTAGGGTTAGGGGTAGGATTGCAGAATGGGATTAGAATATACAGTTTATAAAACCAGTATAAAAACCATCACGCCTATGAGACGTCCCCACTTTTCACAAAAACAAACGTGTGTGTGCGTGTGTGTGTGTGGGTGTTTGTGTTTCAACAGAGCCCTGTTTGCTTTAAAAAGCTCATCTAGTGTACTTTTAAGATGGATTACAGTTGTGTGTTAGGGCTGATTTCCTCCTCCTTTGTGACTCCAGGGCACCAGTCTGGTTATGAAATAGAGAGAAACGCTCTCACACACATGACTGTGTCTGCAGAAGCCTCGCTCACTGCGCTCAATGCAGATGCGCTGCTTTAACAAACAGAAGGGCTGGTAATTTGCAGTGGAAATAAATGCAAGAACAGGTTGTGTGTATAAATGAGAGCTCTCTTTAGTCTCCAGATACTGCTCTTGCCGTTAGCGCTATAAACACTGATGGTGTCAGTGAAGCAAGGCAGTCATTAAAATGTTCAAAATAAGGGTGAAGGTTAAGTGGATGCCTGTGTTATCTCAGTCACTGAATTTTAATTCTCCGCTCAAAATTATAGACCAGCCAATTAAACGTGCAATTGAGGACAAACATTTAAAAAGGCTTGAGCTTTGGGGTGCTCATTTAAATAACTGCTGGCTATTGAGATCATCTCTCCTTGGAATTATTTCAAATTTTATTTCATTTTTTTCTTGACACATGAACAGGAGAAGATGTGGTTTGTTAATGTCATCAGCATTATTGCGTTTGTGTAGTTTGTGTAGTTTTTGTCTGTGTGTGAGAGGGAACCCGACAAGGTATTTGTGATATGGCTAGTGGACAACTTGACATGCTTGTAATTAAAATGTAATGAATAGAATATGCTATAATTTAATATTGTTGTAATTATTTTTACAAGACATTTCACCACAGAATATGCTGAAGATTTCTTATTAATTATTATTTATAGCAGTTGTCTCAGTGGCTATGCTGTCATTTGTGAATTGCAATGGTAAACAAGTTCTAAGTCTGTTTTCTGTCAGTTACACACTGCTTTCAACTTCAGCCTGCTGTCACCCATGGGACTGCCGTTAGCATAGTGAGATATTGTCAACAAAAATATAACATAACAAAATAAGACTTATTACTACTATAATTCTTTAGTAGACGCATGAACTATTTTAGACAGTCAGACATAGTTAGGAGAATTTTTGTGTGTAATAGTTTGTAATAATAATGATTAGAAAAAAAAGTATGTATATATAAATGTGTTTGTGTGTGTGTGTGTGTATACATACACATATTTATTTATGTCTTTATTTATTATATGTATTATATTTATTCTCTATGTTAGTTTTGTATATATATATATATATATATATATATATATATATATATATATATATATATATATATATATATAATACTTTATTTAGCAAATGCGTGTTGACTTGATCAAATGTGAAAGCAAACACATATATATTTTACTAAATATTTCATTTCAAATAGTTGCTGTTCTTTGAACTTTTATTCATCAAAGAATCCTAAACATAATAGTTTCCACAAACATTAAAATAATATTTTTAACATTTTTTTTGAACGTTTATAATAATATAAACCATTATTAATAATTGAAGAACAATAATAATTGTTAACTATTGAGCACCAAATCGGTATATTAGAATGATTTCTGAAGGATCATGTGACACTGAAGACTGGAGTTATGATGCTGAAAATCAAGCTTTGCTGTCACTGGAATGAATTGTCTTAAAACTTTTAAATTTAATAATTTAAATTATTTTAAATTGTATTATATTTCACAATATTTCAGTTTTTTACTGTACTTTTTATCAGATAATTGCAGTTTTGGTGAGCAAACAAGACTGTGGATTGGTCATTTTAAATTAAAATTTCAATTTTATTTTTGTCCCAGTATGACAGTATCATGGGAGATCTCAGTTGGCCAGCCATTGGTGAAAATGGAGAATTACAGGAAAGCAGCCAAGGCAGACGAGCATGAGGGCCATTACTCAAAGTTTTAAATCCTTCCAATAACTGTAACTGCATATTCACAAATCTGTCATAATCAAGAGAATACAAGAGAGCAAAACAAACATTTATAGGATAATCTCTCACTAAGAGGCTTAAAAAAAAAAAAAAAAAAAAAATATTGCACTAGAGTTATTTGAAAGGAAAGAAAACTACATACCCATTAAGGCACTTAAAGTGAGGTCAAAAGTGAGAAATTGTTTGATTATTCATGAATTTGATTTTGTTGGCTGTATAGTTTGAAATTATGCACATCTCATTTGTTTCTTTTATCTGTTTTTTATTTTTTATTTTTATTTTTTGCATTGCGTAGGGTGAAAGTGCCGATACAGTAACTTTGATCACACAATGTAAAACTCTCATCTTCAAAAACAAAGCTTGAATTAGTGACAGAAAAACAGTGAGCCGTTAGAAGGGAATATTTCATCACATCAGAACTGGGGAAAAAAGCAAAAACAGCACAAAAAAACAACAACAACAACAAACAAAAAAAAAAAACACAACAACACACACAACATGGGAGGATTAAGCGCCACTGTGAACGAATTAAAGAAGGAGCTATCAGCATTCAGCATTCAGACTGGTTACCAGTGGGGCTCGTTCCACTTTAATCTTGGTTTCTCTTTTTTAAAAGTGACTGTCCATCTGTCAAAGGAGAGTGCCTTCAATTGTAGAGTGAACTAATGACACTTTTTTGGTGCTTCTAAGGGCTTAGGATTTCTACTTTTGAAGACTGGCACCATGGGCTTTGATAAACAGATCCTCTTGCTGTTTCAGCACACGTGGGAGTCAAATGTTTCTAGGTTGAAATCATCGGCCTAATTGTTTCCCAGCGCTAAACGGCATGGGCTGTCGATATGTACTGCAAAACTTTATATTCATGCATTAATTATAAAATCCCCTGTTCAAAAAAATTATATATATATATATATATATATATATATATATATATATATATATATATATATATATATATATATATATATTATTATTATTATTTTTTTTTTTTGCCACTCTCGCACATAGCATATATTCCTGTTACCAAAACCGTTTTTCTCAGGAACCCCAGCATTTTGGGTTGGAAGTGATTTGCTAATAAATTAACATATTTATAATATAGAAATTTGAAGCATACAATAGATGAATGAGAAATCTTGCTAATAGTTTTGCTTAAGGCTTAAGTTTATTTTTAGTTATACCCTTGGTTAGTAATCCTGTGTTTCGGATTGGAAATTTCAGCCTAAATATATTGTGAATAAAGGTTGGCAATCTTATTTATGAGGTTACATTGATAATTGCTCATCCATCTATGGAAACATTGCCAAATATAACACATCTTAAGCACATAAAGCAACACAAAGAGTTTATCTTCATCACTACTCATTTGTTTTCAAATGGTTTCCTCAGACATTGGTGCTAAATAAAGAGTTACACAGAATGCAATGTTTTTATGACTGTAAAAAGTGTGTACAGTTTTCAGAGAGGCAAACATCGAGGCAGTTTCATCGGTTGTGTGTTGCTAAACAAGTTGTTTTCTAAAGGCCCATTCACATCACACCGACAGATGCAGACTAACACTGATAGCCGCCCGAGTACAGTATGCCTCTCTCAGACATTTCAAGACCCGAAAAACAGTCAACAAAAACAAACACCAACCAATGCCAACAGACGGCAGCAGGGCTAACAACACACTGATCTGACCAAACCTGATAAACCTATCACTGTTTGTCGCCGTCTGCTGATGCAGTGTAAATTGGCTTGGACAATCTAGTACTTTTTATTTTATTTTATTTTTTTCAATTAGAGCCAGCAAAAGTTCTGTTCTTCACAACTGCCGAACATAACCCAGCATTAAAACGTGGCTTTGCGAGGGGGTAAAAAAAAAAAATAAAATGTTAGTGTTTTGTTAGTAGAGTTATTGAGGAATTTACAGATAAAATTATTTTAAAAATAACAATAATTAAAAAAAAAAAAAAAAGCTAAAAAATACAATCACATAACTCGAGCTCCATGGCATGTTTTTTGTTTGTTACCTGGGGGTACTAAATATCACCCTGACATTTTCACTAGTCTTCAATCCTAGGGTATTTTGTGATGTTGTCTCTTGAACATGTCATATAATGATAGGATAGCATTACTGGAGCAGATCTCAGATGTCATTCTAACTATGGCCAATAAAACCAAGTACATTATTCCATAATGTACTACTTCCTTGAGTGTGAAACTGATATGTTCCCTGATGGGATTCAATATTTGGCCAGGGAAAACATTATTTTAGCTAGCCATGTAAATATGCCCACAAAGTAGCAGGAATTAGTTAGACGTCTGCGGATAGAATTTATCTGGAAATACTGCAAATTTAATTGAAGTATTACAATGTGTGATGCAATTGGATTATATTATTTACAGCAAATCACCATTTTGGTCAAGTGCAAGGAACCTAAATCTTCTGCTATAGAACTGATATATCTAGCCATTTAGATGCAGTATAGATAATCTTTACTAAACAGTAACAATAGAACACTGTATTCAGAATTTTACTATGAATAACTGCTGACTATGTCATTTTATGTTGTAACCCACAAACTTTTGTAGAAAAAAAACAACACTATTTTGGTGACCTTGGGTTAGAATTTTGTAACTTACTTTTAATTATTATTCTCCCAGCATAGTGTTACAGAGCAGACCTGGTTGTATCTAGAAAATAAAGCATGGTGATACAGACACAACTACTGTACAATATATGTGAAATATATCATTTAAAAAATCTACCACTATTACTCTATAATTCATGATCACAATGCATGTTCATAAGGATACATACATTCAATCAAATGATTGCAATCCATTTTACAGCTACCACCACAGTTGTGTTGAGAATACTGGTAAATTACTTTTAATGCTTAGTTTGCCTTAAAATTGTATGTTTGATAACGCAGGTCTTGGAAACATAATTAAATATGGTCAAATCAATGTGCAAAAAAATAAATAATAATGTTTCATAACAAATTCCCTTCACTTAACAGGAATGAAATAGAAATGTCACATTATTTTCTAGTGTGGCCACAATATTTATGAAGCTAGCAAACTATGTCCCTGTTTAAACTCATCCAGAAGATCACCTCATTCAAAACATCATAAGGAGCTGTAATGTTATGTACTGAACAATTGAAATATGTAACAGTTTTGTTACAAAGTCAGTAAGGGAGCTGAGATTGACAACAATAACTTTAAAAATAAGCATAATTAATACTACTACTACTACTAATAATAATAATAATAATAATAATAATAATAAACGTAACCCAAGCTGTTCAATTCTTTTAATGCTAAAAAAATAACAAAATTAATGGGGCCATTTGAATGTTAACCCACTGAAATCGAACCTAGTTTGAATGTAAATATTTTGAGAATCACCAAGGTGTTGCCCCCTTTGACAGTGAATGTTTCCCTTGCAGGATTAAAGAAATTTGTAAAGCTACCATCTGCTGTCAGAAATGTCAGGCCCATTCAGAATCAAAGATGAGAAGCTCTCAGTCCTGCATCCCTCTCAGCACTCACAGCATCCTAAAGGGCCTCTTCAGGTTTGCCATAAAGGCCACTTCAAGGTCAATGGACATGCATTGTGCATAAAAGAGCCTTAGAGGTGGTGATAAAGGCTGATGTTAGAGAGACAATCGCCACACCAAAGCGCTTTAACAGTACATTTGGAGACATTTTGTCCCCTTGCAATTATAAGGTTCTATCTGACATTTTTGTTAAAATTGAGTTATTCCCATATTGTTATTCTTTGACAACCTATATTTACATTGTGTTTTTTTTTTTTATGTTGTATAAATTATGGGATTTTTATTTAAAAAAAAAAACAATAAGGTTCTATCTACAAAGTCGAATGGAATGCAAAAAAAAAAATAAATAAATAAATAAAATAAAACCATGCGGAATGCAGATAGAACCTTATAATTCAAGGGGACGATTTAGCACATGGACTGATTTGTATAGCTCTTAGGGTACAGTACTAAAGAAAAGATACACAAATTGCACCAAGAAGTCAAGGGTTTGTTTGTTTAGCATGGTTGAGTTAGTCTCTGTTGGAAGGTTGGAAGGTGCTGTTACTATATCACCTGGCAAAAAAAAAAAAAAAAAAAAAAAAAAAAAACTTGTTCTTTTATCATGGCCATTATCTGTGTATTATGACAATTATTTCAATGTCAATTTAATTTTACAGCTTTTTCCAGGTACTATAGACCTCCTTTAATTGCACATAGAACACACACACACACACACACACACACACACATGGAAAGAATATCCACTAATGGAATTACTCCGAACACAATAAAAACATCAGCAACTAAACTACTAGAGCAGTTTCTGACACATTTTCAAAGCTTAAAACTACAAACATGGAGCATGGAACGTTAGCTTAGCAAATATGGCATGCCCTCAAAATGCCTCGGTCGCACAAACACGCAGTTTTCTGATCTAAACAAAAACGCTAGAATTATTTGATCCATTGTGTTCAATAAAATAGTGTCTAACCTCGGTGGTCGTTGGTGTTTGAAAAGGATTATTGGTGTAATGTCAAAATAAGATATGTCAGACAGATGGCCAACTCCAGTGACATTTTAATTTTGCATTAAGACTGTTCTTATCCTCAGAAGCCCTTATTTCATTGATTCCTAAACACAAAGCGAGACCTTTAATTAAATTACATGATTGTCATCTGTAACTTTGTGCTGTGTCTATGAGCATACACGGTCAGCACATTCATTAATTTTGTCTGCGGCAAAGGCTCTTATATCTGTAAGTCAATATGCTTTATTCAAAAGCGGAGTCAGATATGAGAAAGCGATGTTTGGTGGATTAGGAGATGTGTCAGACTAATCCGTGGATTTCAGCTGGCATTGAAAATATTAAGAAAACGCTCCCGGTGGGGTGAGCTGGAGTCACATTCACATCCCCAGTGAATACATGGAAGAAAACACTCTCGGTGGGGTGAGGAGGCAAACAATAGAACTGGGCCAACAACTGCTTGTGCATGAAATCAGAAATATGGACCATGGCCAGCATTATGTCCAAATGCAGCATAATAGGCAGCATATAATTCTGGAGATTGATAAGCAGTGGGGAAAATAAGGCACAGGGTTCTGGCACCCAGAGTGATATTGGGGGGCGAGGTGGCTAAAAAGGTCACAGAGACATCTGGATCAAAAATCTGTTTCCTTCCTCCAACCTGTCCAACCTTTAGCCCCAGAGAGGGAGCACCAGGACCGCTCATCCGCTTCTATATGTGACTGGTAACTACATTCCCTAGAAAAACAACATCCTGCTATGCCTGGCAATATTGTCCTGAGTTCAAAGGTGTTGTTCAAAGGGAGGGCTGTTCTGGGTCACTCAGCCTTGACCGCAATCCCACCTGCCATTTGTGATTAAACGTATGGGACATGACAGGTCCACTCTGGAGTTCTGCTTGATGACCCCATTACTGAAGGCTTTGACTTCCATCTGCCAGGTTCTTCTGGTGTGCTCTTCCTAAAGGCTCCTTCCATACTGTCTGAGCACACAGACAGTTAGTACGAGAACTTTATTGGCCATTCATGACATGTACGTTTTGTTAGAAAATTTGCTCTTTCATAGAGACATCGATCAAGTATACAAATGACAAGGGTTCTCTGCTGTTTATATTCCCATAACAATTTTATTTTATAATTTTTTTTTTTTTTTTTTTGGTTCAGCTTTTCATTTATTTATTTATTTTGTTAAATCAATTAATTAATATTAATTAATGAAACAAACTTAAATGTGTTAACTATTTTTTTTTTTTTTTTTTTTTTTTTTTTAGGGGATAGTTCACAAAAAAAAAAAAAGTCAAATTCTGACTTTATTATTATTTTTTACCAAAAGTTTTTGGTTTTCCAACATTCTTCAATATATTATTTACTACTGTGGAAAGTCAGTCATATCATTTTTCATTTTCATAAAAATAAATATAGCTAGTATTTTTTGAGGGTTTGTTTGGTTTTGACAAAGAGGGGCTGAACAAAGGTGCATCACTCACTCTTCACAGATCAAGCTTTATTAATACAACAAAATGATGTTTCTGCTGTCCAAAGCCTTCATCAGAAAATAAGAGGAACAATCTCACACGGTTTTGTACAGTCTGATAAACACCAACACGTGTGCAACTCCATTAATTGTACTGATTGAGAGGTAGTTTCCCAATAAGATAAAGAAAAATGAAAAAGAAAATGAAGTTCAATGGATCAAACTTATAAATAAATAAAAAGGAATACAATAAATGAATATACAAGCTTAGAATACGTGTCCATATACAGAGAAAGTACTTTCCTCAAAATAAACTATAATACATTTCCTGATTCAAACCTTTGTGAAACAAAGATACGAAAGATTTTTATGGATTTGAATATTTTGAATACCTCCTCCCTGACCTGCTGAATTTATTTATTTGATGCCAAAGTGAAAAAAAAAAAAAAAAGGTTTTGACACAGAAAATAAACTGCAAATAATCCATAGCTGAAATATGAATATTATGATGAAGGAGATGTATAGACTGCTTATGTAAGTGTTAAAAAAATGGTGCTAAAACTATTAGGGAAGATTGTTAAATTGGTTGAAATTAATAATACATCACACGTGAATAATTAATTAAAATTCATATTGCACACATGTGTTAAGTGGTGTGACTTTGGAGTGTAATAAAAACCTTTAATTTCTGTATTTCTCCCCTGTTAAATCTACAGACTTCAACAGTGTTCCAACCTCTGACAACCACACATAATAGAAAAGCACAGCAACACATTTTGACATGCAGCGCATCTGTTTAAATCTTTCATTTTCAGTTGTCTTAATGTTTGTTCCACCAGTGGTATTCGGCAAAGAGTGAGAATAGCAGTTCGTCTTTGTATTATTGGTGTTACCCTGTCATTTAACTCAGTGAGCCCCTCTTTATGTAAACTAGTCGATGACGAGAATGCTACAAATTTAACGGTGGCAAAAACAGAGTAGTATAATGGACTCTAAACATTTTAAAAGGGGATCACAAGGGAGAGGATAATATTGAGTATTTTATGTCAGAAATCTTCCCTCTGGTATCAAGTCATAATTGCTTTAGATAATAGGGATTCAATCATGTTATGTTCCATTTAGGTCTTGGGAGAATTGTTGGAAAAGTACTATATGTCTTAATCTAATTAAGGTGCGAGTCAGACCCGGAGGTACAGTAGATGAGGGAAATCGAGGCAAAGTGGGAAAGTGTAAAAGAGAGCAGACTGCTTAGAGAGACGGGTTCTTGATAACAGTGGTAAGAAGCCAAAACTGCTTCTTCTCGTATACCAGTAATCCAGTTTACTTTTGGCAAATTCATGACATTTACATACTATCGCATGAATATAGTATAGAAAAGAACAAAGGACATATCACGAGCTTTATTCACTCTGATTTGCACTGAATGTGTTTTTGTTTCGTACAGAGATATAAGAACATGATTGAGTTGAATGCTGTAGATGTGTATTTCTGTCTAAGGAGTTAGTCCATCTTATGGCTTTCCCAGAGTGAATTCTTCACCAACAGAACACATACAATAAGTTTAAGTTATGGCCTTTTACCATCCTATTGAGACGACTGTCACCAAAACCCAGTTTACATCCTGATGTATGTATATGAAGCTTCAGTTTGTGATGACAGCGATCACAGGAAGGAAATCATCTTGTAACAAAAGAATGGCAGAACTTCAAAACAGATTGTGACTGACAGCATGCTTGAATACGTAACAATGGCAGATACATCTCTCTACAGGATTTCGTAGATGCTAGTTATGTCTCAGAAAAGGTTTTTGCTTTTCGGAGAACTGAGACTATTTTGATAGACAAATATTTATTTATTTATTACCTCCCACAATGGCCTTCACTAACCTTGTTTTGCCCATAGCTAAAAAAGTAAATGTGCTGCGTTATCAAGTCTCAGCAGTGCACAAGTCAGGTTTTGGACTGCGGGTACTGAGCCAAATTTCTTGAATTTAAAACTTTCCCATTTCAAGTTTGTGTGTGGAATGTAATTTCTGTCTTTATTTGTGGACTGACGTATAGCACTAGATTATTCCCATGTACATTATCACACGCTGACAGATTGAAGTCACAGAACAAAGCAGTAGCACCACAGGAGGTTAACACACAGCTTTGCTCCTGTCCTCTAACAGAAATGCTCAATAACCAGTGTGATCTCAATAGATCTCATTTATTTGTAAAGCATGGTTCACACATGGATATTTTATTTGTATAGAGTCTGAAGACTATCTATCTATCTATCTATCTATCTATCTATCTATCTATCTATCTATCTATCTATCTATCTATCTATATATCTGTCCGTCCGTCCGTCCGTCCGTCTGTCCGTCTGTATGGTTAGGTTTAAGCATGGCTTTCATACACACACACACACACACACGCATGCACGCACGCACACACACATAGTAAACACTAGTAAATTATACTTATAAGCACATTCATAAATTAAATATCTTAATGATAAAACTGGGCATACATACTGTAAATGCTATTATGTTTTAAATGTTATCTATACATTTCATATAGCATGTTTTGCATAATCAAATGTACAAAGTGTACATAAATGTTACATGCAAAGACCTATGAATATTAATAAGACCAGGCTGCATAACATGACCTTCTACAATTTGAACGATTTTGCATGGGTCTCAGAGTAATTGAGTAATTGATCCAGACTTCCCGGTGAAGCTAAAATGGTAAAAAAGGTATTTAGATAAAACCCTATAAATCCAATATTTTAAAAAATATATTTGTTTCACGTGTCCGGTTTAATGGGTACAGCTACACACAGATCATCATTGTACTGCGTCTATTGTGCCGCAGATTTTCAAATAAGGATTGGACTTTGCATTTGCAGTTTTTGTGTTTGATATGCAACCAAAAGTCTTTAGTGCAAGTCTTTAGTTAGCTAAGAAAATTATGTAACAGGCAAATATTTAAAACTATAAAGTGCCTAAAAAAGTCACTTAGGTCCTTATTTAATCTTGGCTGTCCACATTATTTTAGCACGTTATTCTTACGCAAACAAAACAGTATAGCAAAAACTATTAAAATAGGTTAATATTGGGGACTATATGTGGGCATAGCATACTCAAGGGTTCTCAAGAGGAACAGAATAGACTAACATGATATTTATGTGCTAAGATCAGGCAGGATCAATTAAAATAATACATACATAGAAATGGAATTACTACACCTAAATAAACCCTTGAATTACAAAGTTTTCCAGATTGAATATTCAGACGTTGAATATCAGTTGAAGAGGGCCGTTTTCTATACAGTATGTGCAGGCAATGGGAAAGCCTAATTGATGGAACTCACACTGGAGAGGAACGCTGGTGTCTGCAGTGCTGTGCTGTGGCTGCTCATTCCTCCTCTTTCTGACAGCATCATTACTGCCTCACCCATTTGAGGATAATGACTTTAAATGCTGGGCTCTTTATCCCTTTGTCACACACCTTACTAAATATGGAATCTCTTCTTGTTTTTTTTTTTTTTTTTTTTTTTTTTTTTTTTTTGTCATTCTAGTCCTCATTTGAATTAAATGGAATTTTGGAAATTCATGGAAATTCATGGACATTTTTATGCATTTGCATTCCAGGTTACATATCAAAGGCAAATTTTGCAAATGATGCTTAAGTGGAAACAAATAAATGCCGTTTATTGATTTATTTAAGTATTTTATTAAAGTGTGATTAATTTACTTGTTATTATCATTTCAGTTTTGAATCTGTAATAATACATATTTTCGTTGTTGCTGATTTATATTGGATGGAATATATTCAAGTCAACAAAAGTCTCAAAGAAATCAAATCGTTACCTAACAAGCAGTTGGAAAGTATAATAAAGAAATCATGCAGGCATGAAAGAAGACAATAACCTTCAGTCAGTCAGTCTGGGAAAGAAAGAAAAAAAGAAAGAAAGAAAGAAAGAAAGAAAGAAAGAAAGAAAGAAAGAAAGAAAGAAAGAGAAAGAGAAAGAGAAAGGGAAAGGGAAAGAGAAAGAGAACGAAAGAAAGAAAGAATAATTTAAAATGTTGTGGCTTTGTCTTTGTTGTGACATTTCAGACTATGTCAGGATTTTTCCAATGATCCCCATTAGAGCAGTGCGTTGCTATTGTAGTGCTGACACATTAAACATTTTTAAATTGTATTGTGGTTTATGTTACTGTGGTTGATTTTTTAATATTTTTATCTTTCCAGAAAATGCATTGAGTCTGCCCCAAGGATGTTGATTACTGTTTGTTGAGGCTTCACAGTTTGCCCCAATTGTTGGTTCACTGATTTTGCAGTGTGTGCACTAAACCTACACATTTTACATGTGGTATTTTGGGCAACATCCTTGAACGGTCTGCGTCTCTGGTGATTATCCTTCTTGTTCAGATTTATTAACACTATTTATTACTTTAGTGTGACTTATTTTAATATACTGAGGGTATTTAGTGTAGTTTCTAAACTTGTTTTACCTTGATTACTGGAGTGACACCCCCGGATCTATTTTGTTAAATGTTACACATGGCAATTCTCTTTCTGGGCATATAGAACCAACTACCTCATATTAGTGTCACTGTTTGACTTTTTGAAGTACAGACATATTTAACCCACAAATTATATCATTATCTTACCCTCAAGTAGTTTTATACCATCCCCACCCCTCGACTATGGAAGTCAATGGCTACTGTCAACTATCTGGTTACCGACATTCTTCAAAATATTTTATTTTATTTTATGTTCAACTGAAGAAAGAAATTCATACAGGATTTGAACAATTACATCATGACAGATTTTTCATTTCTGGGTAAACTATTCCTTTCACTAGAGCAAACAGATGCAAAGACATAAAATGACCACTGTCCTCATTTTATTTTGCATTTTATTATAGAAATGTCAGGATGTATATTTTGCTGCATGTGTTGCTCAATGCAGTTTCAGATTTTTTGGGGGGAATGGTAATTTAGGCCAAAGGCATCTAAACATCTAAAGTATTTATTATTATTTTTGCACCTATGTGTATCTCCCTCTAGCCAAACCCTGGGATGTAGCAATGTTGAACATCAAAAGATGCATCCATATGTTATCCATATGATAAAAGCATATTAAAAATCTCAAAAGATGCCTTTGCACCAGAATTTGAAATAGATTTCTAGCTCTTATAGGCAGTTGTTATACATATTTTTCATGCACATATTGATACCTATGCTAGTTTATACACAAAGACACAAGAAATGGGACACAAACAAATTATGAAAAAGCAACTTGATATACATGGCGCAAAAAAAAAAAAAAAAAAAAAAAAAAAAAAAAAAAGGTCTAAAAAGTCCTCACATTAGTCTTTTTTTTTCCTTTTTTTAAAATGGGTAAACTATTTTTCATTATTAAGAAAGCGTGTGATTTGGTGGCAACAGTTATCTTCTGAGTAGCCTAAAATTGATCTATATTCAAGTACTCTTCCTCAGAATCTGTTGGTTCACACAGTGTTTAAGTGCTTCCCTGAGCTGCAGCGCTGAGATGCAATCAGCTTCAAGTGGGCTCCGATGAACCCAGAAGACCTAGAACAGACATGTGATGATAACCTGACATGTGAGAGTGAGAGGCTTTCATTTGTTTTAACTCGAGTAGCATTGTGTAGTTTTGGTTATGTCATAATTTTATTTGTTGATTTTTTGGAGAAGACACGACAACAATGACTATTTCATTATATACCTAGCAAACCCTTTTGGTTATGGTTGGGGTTTGATGTCAGATTTGTTGTTCATGCTCTGATATACCAGTCATAAAACATGAAGACTTGAAAATGCACAACATGTCAGAGAAATGTTAATTTTGTTTCGACATCAAGAATTCTTGCTCGACGCGGTTCTCAACTTGTTAAGATCCTTGAAATCATAAAGGCTAAATATTGTCAAGAGAGAAATGCCAGTGTACTCTCCAAGAGATTTAACCTTTTTTTTCTTTTCTTTTTTTTTTTTGCGAAAAGGAGTCTTATGCTATAACAAAACCCTTTAATCAAGTCAATGAATGAGTCCACAGTCTATTTAAATGGTTTTTCCAACTATAAGGATCTGCACTGAATACACTAGTTTCCTTTCTTTTTCTTCAGCCACTTGTCAAGAATTAAGGGTTGATTTCTCCTGTTTCCAAGTGGTCTCTGAATAAACATACACATATGAACTGCACTTGTTATCCTACTAAAAGCAATAATTACAAACTATTCATATTTAATTAATAATGCTTTGAAACTTAAACTAAATGTAATATTTTTTTGTACTATTTAAAAGATAAACCTCAGGCAGACTTCGAGGTGTTTATAGACACACACACACACACACACACACACACACACACACAAGATATGCATATTTTAATTAAATTGTGTTTTTTTTCCCTTTTTTTTGGGAAACAAGCTTATTTATGTTTGTTGTCAGACAACAGTTTGGCTAGATTCAAGCTAAAGGTAAATAAAAGATTGTCTCTCAGTGTTTATTAGAGTGGTATGGCAGGAAGAGGAAGAGGCTGGCTAGGCCCTTTAATTTGAGCCTTTCGTCTGATTGCCAGCCCTCACTCCCATCTGGGTGCAGAACCTTTCCACTCTGATTAATGAAGCAGCAACACAAGCTTTTTCCTCCTTCGTATTATTTTGATAGCTTGCTGGCTATTTACTTGTCTAAAGTTCAGTTATACACATATAAAGCAATCCATCATTTAAATGAAACTTACTGCAGAGGCAAATTAAACATGTCAATTTAAATTAAGAAAGTTTGCAATCTCTTTAAAGAAAAGGTGCCTGGCATCAACAAGTTTACTTAAAAGAAGGTGGTTTAATGCACAATTGACTGTGAAACCTAAAATCACCGGCCACTTGAAATGTATGCTAGGTTATTAGTGCCAACCAGTGCTGTTTCTAGGCATAGGCGAGCTATGAGCTTAAGGGGGGCCAATGAGCACTCCTGCTGTTACTACATTGCTACATTTTAGCAGGGTTGTGATAAAGAGTGGCATGGTCAACCTAAAATATGGCTGCCACCTCCACTGGATCCCCCAACATCATTGGGCTAGAGTACTGTCAAACTGACGATGACTGTATGCCATTAGATCAGAGCAGAGCACTGTCAATTGTTGCCTTATTGTTGTTGTTTTTTTTTTTTTTTTTTTTTTTTTTTGCCATGGAATAAAGCTCAATTCAAAGGCCAATTAAAAATATTGGTACAATAAATAAAGTTTACAAAATCAGTATTTTGTATAGGAAGTATTTGTGGCAGTTGATAAATCATGTTTGCGAAGGTATGTGCATTTTTACGCCAATGCATTGTTAAAGGATCATATAATATTCCTATATAAACTTTAACAGCCAATTAAAAAAAAAAATATTGGTATAGTAAAATAAGCTAATTTACATGATCTTTATTAAACCACTTTGTTTGAGTTTAATGCATCCTTACAGAGATGTCAAAATACTGAATCAATTAAATTACTTCTAAAAGCACTTAATGGGAACAGAGTCATTCACATAGAGGGCAGAGCGTCACATTATATAAAGGGGACGTTCACACGTTAATGAGTAGCAAAGGAGGTAGCTGCATTGATTACTTTTATGCCACTGATCAGGCTTTTATAAGTAGTTTGGGGTAACAAATGGTTGTATAGGGTTGACTTGAAACAATAATGCAATAACTGGCACTTAAAATCAATGTTTGAAGCAACAACAACAAAACACTTGAAGAAAAAAAAAAAAAAAAGATAAATACAAAAAAATAGCCATAGATAAAATCTAAACATGTATCCAAATCCAAATGTGATAAAAAATAATGTATGTGTGATTTGTGTGCAAATTATGTGCAATGTCTTAGCTACTAGGGATTGTTACATTACAAATTAATGCAATTCCTTAATTTACCTTTGTAAAGAAATCTCATTGCTCTCTGCTGTCTTTAACGACATCATCTCTTCCTGTGTTGGCCACCGTAGCTTATATATATATATATATATATATATATATATATATATATATATATATATATATATATATATATATATATATATATATATATAATCTGGGGGAGAGTCAAAAGGGATTTTGCCTAGGGCATCAAATTTGCTAGAAACCGCCCTGGTGCCAACTAAATGTTTTCACAACCAGAATATTTAATTGAATAAACCTTGCTTTGTTCATTAAAATCAGTATGCTGTTGCTATAATATTATGTGGATTTGCAATACTTTTCAATTGTCTTCTTCTTCTTCTTTCCAGAACCCCCTCATTTTCACCTGTTCATCAAGTTTCAGATTCAGACCCCATACTTTAGTAAAGAGCTTTCAATGCTCAGTGTAGGAGAGGGTCCAGCACACACAGCTCACAGACAGGTAATACACTGTACTGTCTCATCATCAGTCTAAAACCTGTAATAATTATCTGGGAATCATAGGGGAAATAACCCAGTCTAAAGACAGAATATTTCCTCAGCAGGGATTAATATAAATATAATATAATTATACGATTAATATAAGGGCTAGGAGGGGTCCAAAAACATAGTGGGGGCCACAGCTGGATGCAATGTCTTGAGCTGATTCTACTTAAGACTTTCCCTGACAGATGATATGTTGAATAGTGTATTTACATGAATGCTGATGCAGTTTAAAACCATTGACTGCACTTCATCAGCTGTGAGTATAACATTTGATACATTAGGAATGTATTAAACGATATTAAAATGTATAAATATGTAAGGTGACTGGTAGTGTACAAAAAATAATATATTTTATTATGTAATTTGTAATGCTTTATGTAAGTCAGTGTTGTGGCGATTCATATTTCTATGGTAACAGGGTCTTCTGTTATTGATGGATCTCACATGTCCCCCTTCAGTTTGAATGAGCATGACACTTCTGGCAGAAAGCTCATTTGTGTGTGTGCTTTTTGAAATATCTCTGAACACACACACACACACACACACACACACACACACACACACACGCACACACACACACACACACACACACACACACACACACACACACACACACACACACACACACACTCACAAAAGTGGGCAGTGAATGTTTTCATGACACATAAAGAGCCACTGTGGTCACAGATATACAATTCAGCTTGCAACACATCCTGATCCTCTTTTCTGTCTCTCTCAGCTGTCCTATAATATCATACTTTCACACTGTCACTTTTGGTGCACACCCGGTTCGACTGACTTCAGAGTTTGGTATGCTTGGATGATGTGAAATTTTGATGTATACATCATCTGAAAGCTGAATAAATAAGCTTTGCATTGATTTATGACTCATTAAGATTGGACAATATTTGGCCTGAGATACAACTATTTGAATATCTAGAATCTAACGGTACAAAACAAAAACCTAAATTTTGCCTTTACATTTGTCTAAATGAATTCTTAGCAATGCATAAATCAAATAATAAGTTTTGATATATTTACGGGACCTTTACAAAATATATTTTTTGAACAAAATCTTTACTTAATATCCTAATGATTTTTGGCATAAAAGAAACAAATGATAATAAAAATTGAATAAATATAAAATTTATAATTATTTTATGTTTATTTAGCTATTGCTAAAATATATATCTCAATGGCTTCAGACTGGTTTTGTGGTCCAAGGTCACAATATGTGTGTATGTGTGTGTGTGTGTGTGTGTGTGTGTGTGTGTGTTCTGCTGTGTGTGCACTTTTTTACCTGTTTCTTTACAGGATGTGCCAGTGTGTCCAAGATCTATTTCTTGTTTGTTTTATAGGTGCATCTATGATGTGCACACAACAAAATGAAAATACACAAAGGCAGTCTTACACAAATACAGTCAAAAGTGAAGCTTAAGAAATAAGAAGATAATAACACTAATAAGTGATGAACACTAATAACATTGAGATAAAATGTGATCAAAATCTATTTTTAAAACAAAATATTTTCTCATTTGAAATGTCACTTAAATAATTTTACATGCATTGTAGATTTTAACTGATTTATGTAGATTTTATATATCATTTTTGTTTAAAAGCAACTGCCAGAAAATAAAAGTCCTCATCATCTTCATGTGTACTCTTCCTGTTGTTGGTTCTGGGCTGTGCTTGCTGTATATCGCACTTAGTCCGGTGCACAAGTGTGAGTCTGGCACATCGCCGGTGGTCCACATTCTCTCTATGTGTGACTCTCTAAGTCACCTGAGAAATTCAGTGGGGTTATACCGGAAATCTATCATGTGGACTGTGAAAAGGAAGTGAGCCAGGACAGATCCCAGGGGTATTCTAGTGCTACTTAGTATCATCTCCACCATGGAGATTTTATAAATACTGCCTGTCAGAAAGGCAGCCCATGTTCCTGGAGACTGTGTGACAAACAATCAAACTGCCCAGAGTTTGCAAAAGAAAGTGAATATATGACCAGCAATGGTTGAAAGTATATCACTTTCCATATACATTTAACAGCCTTACAGAAAGATATTCAACATACTATAGATCAATGGACTGAATGTAGTTGTTCTAAGACATGCTTTGAAGAATGACTGTGCATTAAGTCCAGCTCTGTATTACTGTTTTTCAGTGAAACATTGAATGAAGTGTATGTGCAAATAGCCACAAGCCTAATTAAACATAATTACAAAGCTATGACAAAACAGGCCTTAGCGGGCAACATTAATGCAGACTTGGGTCCTCCCATTGCCATATGGAAACTAGAATGACCTCTAGAACTTTTTTTATATTGTTATACTTTGAATGTCAAAGGTGAACTTTTGTGTTTTGTAATGTGACAGAAACATTTTTCATACTGTTCTCACTGATCACTTGTAGCCTGTTATCTCAGCCAATGTCCAACATTGTCAAAACAGCGATTCCTATTACCGAGTAATATCCTGCAGTGACAAATCAAATCTTATAACATGGCCATTAATCACAATCTGCTGGACATGGAATGAGCGCAGATTGTTTTGCTCTGTGAAATGGTAAACAATCATTTGGTTTGATTCAGAGACAGGGGTTTGTGAGATCCTTTTAGCTCAACCAGCAGAAAATGACCATCTGTGAAGAGTAATCAAGGGGAACTGTGAACTGGCTAACCACTATGCAGGATTTATAACTTATGATATTAGCTTTAGATTTACCGTGAAAGATATGTTCATTAAAAATGCATTAAATGTGAACAGGATCAGTTGATGCTAAATGGAATAGCCCAAAAGTCATTAATTTGAGTTTTCCCTCTTTCTCTCTTAGACATCAGTCGGGCTGTTGGTCCTGTACAGCCATTGCATTGTGACATATGTAGGAGACAAAGACACTCAGACAATAAAACATTATTACAACAAACCGAAGTCCACATTCCTATTCCTTTAAAAAACAAATATGCCTTTGCCACCGAGTTTGAACATGCAGTCAGATTCTAACTGCTTCCTATGAGAAACAGAGGCGTCTCATGAAGGGGGCGCTTTAGAAGCCTGAAATTCTCCAACGGGTTGCATGCAAATCTAATGTAATGTAACAACCTTTGTACTTGCAACAAAATAAACTTGATTATGTCTATTAATTCAAAGAATTCCTTGAAAAATAAATAATATATATATGAGAAGTTTAATAAATGACAACAACAACAAAAACAACAACAAAAAAGCCATCTTGGTCAAAAATGAGTTAACAATACTGTGTGAATTCTCTCCACACATAGTATATGCTCATCAAGTACTTTCACCTCAAATGCAATAAACCCCAGCGTCAACCCATCCAGAAGTACCAGTATTTAAATAGAAACCTATAGTAGCCAGAAGGAAATGCTAATTTTAAAGAAAAACATCAGTTGGACTCAGGGGCTTTTGCATCTGAACTCTTCATATAATAAGCTTTTTATTATTTTTGACTCATAATCATTGCTATTTCTGTAGCCATTTCTCCACTGTCATGTGACCAATGATGTCACTGTACCTAACCAGACCACTGCAGCAGTTCATTCAACTATTTGTCTGTACTTCTGCAGACTGTGTGTCATGAAGTCATTGAAATTAATGCTTACAGCTAAAAGCCTGTATGTTGCTTATGCCTTAAGGCCGTAACCTTGTCTTGAACATTGGGTGAGACCAAATGCAGGTGTTCTATACTATTGCAGTGCTTTAAAGGATACATATTATGACACTTTTTATAATCTCTGGTGTCCCTAGAATGTGTCTGTGAAGATTAAGCTCAAAGTACTACACAGATCATGTATAATATTGTTTTGAAAATGCCTATTTTGAGTGGAAGTAGAAACCTGCTGTTTTCGGTCCTGTCTCTTTAAATTCAAATGAGCTGATGATCCCTGCCCCCTTTTAATAGACCAGAGCTGGGCCATTTCAGCTTAGACCTACTAAAACATCAGTTTTGGTTCTGATTATCATGTGTGTGTTTTTTTTTTTTTTTCAGTAAACTTCTGATACAAAGCTTTCTGAGACCACACACATGAAGCACACAAAGAGAAAGCACCTGTCACAGCATGTGAGTACTAAACTAAGTTCTCATTCACACACAAGTTTATGTTAAAAACACAGGAGTTACAAAAAACAGTCGGTTATGTCTGTGAAGGTAAACAGCTAGGAAATAAATTGCATGTTTATTTTAGATCTGTGGGGCAGCAGCAATATACAGTAAATAAATAATAAAAATGCACTGTTCTCTTGTCTCCTCTGAGGCTGGGACTCTAAATAGTGTTCTGTGTTCGTCTGTGCAGCAAAAGACAGAACAGTTAGCATGCTATGTTCAAACTTTTGCCATGGCATTAGAACTGGTACACCATTTTCGCATGCAAAATCAAATGACAGCACCATGGGTGTAAACTTGCAGATTAAGGGGCGATAATATTATAATGAAATCCCTTTGCCACGTCACCAAGGGAGGGAAATCAGACGCGCTCGTGTTCTCAGACGCTTGCAGAAAAAGGCTTACCAAAACAGAGTTACAAGGTTAATCATTTTTCACTTTTCCTTGGTTGGTAGATGCACAGGGGGCTAGATTGTAGCACTTTATATTTCTCAGCAAAAAGGAGGTAAAAGAGCTGTTTCCGAAGTAAACTCACAGCTTTAATGTTTTTAGAGAGAGACACACATGCAGCTAATTCACACACTATGGCTCTCTCTCTCAAGATGGCCATACTTGAGGAAAAAAGTTGAGTAGTACCTGTCGGTCATTTAACATTACTATTTGCAATTAAATATTTGCATTATTTAATGTACTGCAATTAATATCCATCTTAACTCACTTTCTTTCAATGTTAAACTGACACTTCGCACTGGAATTTGTGTTCTGTTTTGGTGAACAGCAAACCCAGCCTACTTTGATGTGATTGGCCATTTCACTTATTGTGACACTGACAACCATTGCTAAACCAATGAGGCAGACCAAACTGAAAATGTAACTTATAAACCTTTTTGTCATAAAAAAAAAAAAAACAAAACAAAAAAAAAAACACCTAGCGCTACATAATGGAGTTCTGCAGATCAGTGCAAGAACTTCAAATATTGGCGGGGACATATTGGCCATTTCTGATTATTTGGGAGGACTTGTCCCCCTCAAGTCCTGCACAGAAATAATTGTTACATGCATTGGATGGAGAAAACATCTAGTCAGGATCTTTTGTTAATCATCAAGGAGGAAAAGAAAGACTATTGATGTTCTGGATGCCGAAAACCAGCCAGGTAGATGTACAGGCACCATTACTCAGCTAATGAGTTGAGGTATGTATATAACAGGCAGGTCTATAGGTGAAGGGATGCAAGCAGCAGCCTGCCTGAGATAGTCCTATTTTGCAGTAATCCTGCAAGGCTTAGAATGACAGCTGCTCAGTGAGCGCAACATGAAGCCGACCCCACGGAATAGAGTGAGCGGGTGATTATGCAAATCAGCAGACCTCTCTAACACGGTCCTAAAAAAGGTGCCAGATTGCTTTTGTCAAACCTTCACTACAGCATGAGCAGATGTTTCACCTCTGTCTACCAAACCTCTCGAAGAAGTGCACACACTGGATATCCTGAGCAACATGTAAGTTATCACTGTCGCAATGAGCAGCTAGAAAAGTTTATAGGATGTTCGAGGTTTTAAAGGATGAATAACTGATAAAGAAATGAAAAATTGCACAACATATAAATGAAATAAACAGTCCATCAAGCTACCTAGTGTCACAAAATGATCACCGATTGATTGTCCTTTTACTCTGTCAGCACGGAGCACGCACGTTTATGTTTTGGATGTCCTTCAGATGTGCTGTAAAGCTGCACATATAAATATATTTACTGCTCTTGTGCTGGCCAAGACTTAAGTTGTATCTAATGAATCACACTTCTGACAGCACAACAACAAACAGGTAATTTCCCATCATACAATAACAGAGTTCAAATAATGGATAGTCGTTTTAGTGGTTTGATAAAGCCCATTGAAGCAACAGGCTGATGCCAAGCTCAGTGACAAGTTGATGGCAGCTGTCAGTCATGCGTCATCTTTACTCGTCAAAAGAGAGTTTTGCTTTCCCATATCATTCTGGTTCAGACCTCATTTTACCCCTTGTCGTCTCATGAAAATGGTTGTTTTGCACTTTGTATTTCAATTCGTGTTGAGTGTAAAGAGAGATATTTCTAATTTGCTAGATGTAATTTAGTAGATCAGGACACAATTAAAGGTGCACAATAGCTGCTTTTCCACTGTCGGGCCAGTGCGAGACAGTGCTTTAAATGGGCCAGGCGGGGCTAATAGCCTCAGGCCTGTAGCACCGAGGCCAAAATAGTGCTTCGTTTCCAGCATCGGGCCAGAAGCTCCGCTGCGCTTCACTAAAACCCACCCAAAGAGTTATCAGAAAACTAATAAGAAATAAGTCACTGGAACTAGCACGATCACACAACGAACATGATAAATGCGGCAGTTTGTTTGCATGCTTTGTTAATGATTTAAATCCAAAAGCATCAATGTTTTACTATAGTTAGGTGATGCGTCATAATTAATTGGGATTGAAAATTAGTCACACAGAAATAAAGCGTTATGAACATAGCCTGCTTATTCAGTCGAGTCTGTTTATTTGTAGTCACAGTAGCCTACATACAGTACACATCACATTTAGAAAGAATATTTTTTTATAAAAGCCCCCAAATGAAAAGCATTATTATAATTTTATGACATAGGATATGCGGAGAGAAACTCTCGAGACGAGACTTATGACAGATAAAATATGTTACTAAATGAATACACGATTGTGATGGAGAATAAGAAGCTGACGTCTCATTTCTTCAAGTGGTCTCATTTACCATGTATTTGTGTTTATGGTAACATTAATGCCTAGCATTTTGCATCGCTTATAAATATTTCTGCCTTGTATGGTGATTATGATCCACATCGGATCAAGTTATTCCAACACTCACTGCTGACTGAAAGTGAGTTTTGAGATCAACTTATTTTTAAAAAGTTTTTAATGCTGGTGTTATAGCTGTTAGCTTTCCGAAATGATCCACGAAACACAAAGGCACAATCAAGCACCGGAAGTGACAGTGGAAACGTGACTGGCCCTGGCAATACATAATTTATTTAAACTATTTATTTAATTTTGATTAACAAATATAACAATTCGAAGACCCAATCATAATTAATTAATATATTGATATGTCTTGCTTAGGCTGTATGGACAGCTTGATGGACATTGAAGTGAATCTGATGTGTCTGTGAAATAGCACAGAACTTTGTGCTGGTGAAGGAGTATGGTGACGTTCACAATCCGATGGCTTGCAACTACACGGCACGACATTCAATACAGTTTTACAGCTGTTTTGTGAAGGAATAGCTTGTAGGACTAGATGAATCTTAAACAGATTATCACATTGAGTTATTAGCAAACAGTATGAGGAAACGGATTTAAGTGTGAACAAATTGGGCATCTGTTGCTTGCAAATCTTTTTTTTTTTTTTTGTACATTTAATTCTACAGAGTTAAAACTTGTAGTTATTGGCAATTGGCTAATCAGTAGGATATTCAGCAGACATCTCAATTAAAGTCTAAACTACAAAGGTGGATGATTTTGACTGATCCGCTCCCTTCACTTCGCCTTTTCTAAGTACTGTATACAGTGTGTATATATATGTATATATATATATATATATTTTTTTTTTTTTTTCCTTGCTATGGTCAAATGATTTGCATTAGTGATTTGGTAAGATTTGTATTAGTATCTATAAATTACTGCTTTATTTTGTTGATTTGTATCTGATGTGCTGTATCTGCACAGCTTTACTAAAAGCCTCTGATTTTGGATGAAAGCAGCCAAACTGAACATGAGCCAGAGAGGAAGTGATATAACAAAGTATAATCAAATCAAGTTCTGTAATCATCCATGTGATTACAGTTTTCATGTATTAATGTATTTCATATTCTTTCAATATGTGGAATATTACTATCGTCACAGGATCAGCAGGCAAGTCCATTACTACACAGATAGGGGGAAGTTAGTGCTTATTTATTTGAAGTGATTGTCTGCTTGTAAATAGCTAAAATTAAAAATAATAAACCAAGGGTTTTATTGCTTAAAATTTGCAAACTGTCTTTCGAAATATTTTCTTCATGGAGGTGTTTATTTATCCAAAGCACTTCTTTTAACATAAGCATTTCTGTCGGAGTGGATAATTTGGTCTTGATGTGGCTTTCAGACACATTTAATTTGGATGCAGAAAAAATGATCTCTTTATATGGGGGTGAAAAAAAAAACAGTGTGAGCAGATTTCTTATTCAATACTGGTTGGAACTTTGTTCCCATAAACTTTGCGGATGCAAATCTTTAAAAAGTAGTAAAACCATGCTATATGAGTATCCCAGGATATATATATATATATATATATATATATATATATATATATATATATATATATATATATATATATATATATATATATATATATATATATATATATATATATATATATATATAGAGAGAGAGAGAGAGAGAGAGAGAGAGAGAGAGAGAGAGAGAGAGAGAAATAAATGCAGGAAAATCATTTTGACTGTGTGATGACAGCACTGTGATCTTGTCAGATGGTCCTAAACTAACTTGCATCGGTCTCAATCAAACTTGGAAAATGTGTCATTTCTGTCATTCTGAGTTTTGTGGAGGCACATTTCCTGTTTCATTATCCAATCCAAGTCCAAGTTATACATGAATGAAAACACTTGTGTATGCATTCTACATGTCAACCAGGACATAAATGATAGAATGAAATGAAATGTCTTTTAACTCTCATTAAAGCAATCACAGAGCATCCATGATGGTGCTGTCAAAATCAGGATGATTTTGTTATATCACATAAAAAAATAAATAAATAAATAAATAAATAAAAAAAAAAAAATTGTAGCAAGTTCTCAGTGAAATCATGTGAAATACATTAAAGAAAATAATACTGAAATCAGAAATGTCCTATGTACAGTACACAAGAGCTCAATGTATACTTCTCTTTCATTTTAAAAACTTCATCCCAAATACATGTGTGATAGAGAGAATATATATTGGAGCACAAAACCAGTCTTAAGTGTCACTTTTTTATATAATATAATATAACATAATATAATATAGTTTTTTTATTTATTTTTTTTTTTTTTATTTTTTATTTTTTTTTTTTTTAAGTATAGGACATTTAAAAGGTCCTCTAAGCTGAAAGATGTTATTAAATGTTTTTAATATAACACTTATTATTTGTTGTAATGTAAAAAAAAAAAAAAAAAAAAAAAAAAAAAACCTACCTCAGGCATCTTATTCAGTGAAATTCCAGAAATTCAGAGCCTCATCTTATGATAGTAAATGTTTCATGCCCAACCTAATGCAATTCTAATCCTCATACTGACATCTAGTGGTATTCTATAGAATGTACATTTACTGAGGCTTTAACCATAGAAACACATAGACAAGAAAGAAGTTGCTGCTATCATAAAGGCTTTAGTGCTTGTGTAAATAATTAAGTATGACTAAATAAGCACCATTTATTTTGATTATTTCAATTATTTTTAGGGAAATGCACAGCCTAAGTACTGTAGATCCAGGCAGGTCTTGACCACATCACATGTTCATATCACTTTGCCAAATGATTTCAGTTATTTAAAGTTCATAACAGCCTACAATAGCAAAACAACCAAAACCAATGGCAAATAAATATAGTAAACAACAAGATATAGAAATGACATTTTCCAAGTTTTTGCCACAAAATGATGTTTAACTATGTACAGAAAGCACACGTTCTATCTTTACCACTCTCTCTCCCATACAACTACACATAGTACAGACACACCCTTGCAAACATGGACACATGCACAGAAACATCAGTGCTGCTCTGATGATTTTTTTTTTTTTTTTTTTTTTTCTGACGAAATCGCTTCTGACTAATAATAGCACTTTTTTTTTTTTATATAATCACATTTTGCTGAAATAAAGACGGGACTCAGTTTTTGTTTTATCCAGCTGCATTGTCTCAGTGCAACTTATAACATCCAAGTGAAAGACATAACACCAATTTGTCATAAATAAAGCAATAAATAACCAGAATCACCGAGTTGGAAAAAGGATCTCCCTGTTGTGCCAGTATTTTGTTGAACCATATTTTGCTTTAATTACAGGTTTTAGTCTGTTGAGATACAGTATGTCTCTACTAACTTTTCACATCTAGACTTTGTAATATTTGCACATTCTTCTTTGCAGATCTACTCAAGTTCAGTTAAAGTTGATGGTGACCATTTGTGGATTGCAGTCTTCATTATATAAATCAACAGTGTAAGTCTATTTCCTCTTGAAATATTACACCCAAAAAGCGTTTAATGATTAAAAATGAGTCAACAGCACTATAACTAATCAAAAATCTTTGTATAATGTGCCTAAAGCATATCGGTCAAAAGTGTCTGGCATTTCAATCATGCTTTCCGGTTTCCATTATCAAGATAAATGAGCATATTAAGGTTTTAGGAGATTTGTCCTTATAGACTTTCAGTCCATCAATTGACCTAGTATTTATTGCTTGAATGAATGATTAATTTAATGATTGATTGATTGATTGATTAAGATTATGACATCCCAGCAATATTTCACCCTGTACTACTCACTTCTGATATTAGCTAGACAAAAAAAATAAAAAATAAAAAAAAAAAAAAAAGTACTATTTGTTATTGTCTTTTTGTATTATAGAGACAGATTGCATTTAGGCGGTGGGCATTCCAAGTGCTCTCCATTGACTTTGTATTGCGGGAAGCTGCCTCCTTGTCATTTCTGACTTATAACAAAAAACAGATCAATGCCTAAAAGCTGCAGCTAAAAAACCCAGAGCTACATTGTTATAAGCTGTCGACTCAAAAAAAAAAAAAAAAAAAAAAAAAAATTCTATAAGTGTTTAGGACACAAATAGTTGTAGATTTCTGGGTATTTCACATTGGGCCATTCAGTTGGATCATTTCTCAAACAAAAGCATGGTTAGGAAAAGGGGCACTGACACAGAACAATAAAATTCAGTTTCATAATATATCTCCTCCTCTTCGATTTACACATAGGGTGGTTAAAGCTCCGTTAGGTAACTTTTGACGCTCTAGCGGTTAATAAACAGAACTGCTTGCGTCTTGCGGAAGAACATCGTAGCCGGAACTACTTCTCTCTGTTTAAGTCAATGAAGAATCACAAAGGTACTGGATTACTCCGCCGCGGTACCCCCGAAGCAATCTAAAATAGTCCGAATATAAACACGATGGGCTCTACATGAATAATGACAATATATATATATTATTATTATTATTTATTTTTTTAGCTTGTTTACGCTTTGCTGTTGCATGCTCATCCCAATACATGCTCTTGGCCTCAGTATAAGCACACTTCAGGTATGTCACCTGAAGTCATGGCTGTTGGGCCGGATCTACCTGATATGCAGTCTTACTCTGATGTGAATAAGTTCTAGCAGTGAAGAACTATTCCCTGTGCTTATATACGGCCTATCTACTGTAGATAAACACTGTTTATGTTCTGGCTTTATTAGTGGAAAAAATATGTTTAAAATACTAACAGTTGCTCTTGCTCTAAGCTCTAAAATGACTTTTATATATTATGAGCATCTATACAACCATTACTTCTGATCTTGGAAAATTGGATATCTAATTATTGGAACACAATTTTTCATTTATATCTTACAGGCAATTTTAGGTCTCATTAATATATTATTTGATCAAGAGCAAATAAGTTTTGGCTCAGGGCAAATTTTCAGAACTTTTTTATTTTATTTGTAATGCTGTATGAAAGCGCTGGCTATGTGTATTTGATTGAGTTGCTTATTGAATGGATATTTTTGTTTATTAAATAGTATTGTTCAATAAATAATATTTTACATAAATGAAAGTTGTATTTAATTATAATATTAAAACAGTCTCTGTGTTAGTGATGGTGACTTTTTTTTATTATTATTTATTTATGTATGTATTTTCAGTGCAGAATAAAGTATGCTTCCATCCAAAATAGTAAATGTAACTTTTGCGCAAATTAAAAATATTCTACATAAAACATTTGTGAATAAACCACTGTTTCCATTCCATGCGTTCAAGTGAAAGAAATCTTCAGGTTTCAGGTAAATTCACACAATATTATTTTCAAGTGAACACTCGAAATACATCAATTAGGTAGCAATTTACAGTAATTAAATAGTACGTCAATACAGTTAGTTTTCATTAATTACACTTTACAAATAATTTAACAACATAGTTAATACAAGCAGATGTGCATGACTGGGCATGGCAGCCTATACAAATAATAACTTTTTCCTTATCTAAATTCTGTGTTTGGACCAGATCGGTTGCAGAATCACATATGTGCTTCAGAATGTATTATATTGTTCTATATAGTGTAATAGTTAGCTTTGTCTGTGTCATACGTGGCTGCTTGTCAAGCATGAAAAACATGTTTTATTCACATTCTGAATAAATTAAGCATTGCCCAGGCTGGTACTCTATATGGCTTCATATTAGCATGGCTGTGGTTTGGCCATATCACACGCCAACTTGTGTGATATTGCCCATTGACTATATATATGGTCAATAAAATTCCCAGGATGTCCTTCGAAAAAGAGTAGGGGTGAAACCCCATTATCCTGGCTGAATTTGCCCACTGGCCTCTGACCATCATAGCCTTTCATTCATCTCCATGCACTGACTGACTTCATCACTCTGTCTGTGTGGTGAGCGTTCTGGCACAATATGGCTGTCATCTCATCATCCAGGTGAATGCTGCACGCTGGTGGTGGTTGAGAAGAACACCCAACCACCATCAGCTTCATGTAAA